>NC_056733.1:1892738121-1892840621 GCF_019279795.1 Protopterus annectens | reverse complement strand
ATTTTTAAAATTAAATCAGTACCCTTCCTTTATTCTGTTTCCTGCCTTTCTTCCTTATACCAATACGTTCACAGTATGAGTAGATTGCAAAGAAAATAAATGACTGAAATTTTCATCTGTGCAAGATTGCCAACAGCTACATAATTAGTTTGTTTTTTACTATTCCATACCTATAATGCATCTACCCTCTTCAAATGGTTGTGAAACAATTTCATCCCCTTAGGACAGCTGTTTGAGCAATTATTTATAGGATGACAAAAGGACAGATGACTTCATGTAGGCAGCCATGGAATGTGATAGAGTATATGGTATCTCTCAGGCAACCTGTTACAGGTCCTGATTCTGGACCAGCAATCAAGAAGACTCAGTCCTCAGCACTGAGTCTGGTGAGGGATGGTCACCAAGAGCAAAGATGGATTCACACATTATTTTCAGATGCAGCTTCCTGTACCAAGCACAATTTCCCTTAAGAGCACACATGGAGCACGCTTCAGACCTAGGGCTGAACTCTCTTTCTCTTTCCAGGCCCACACAAACTCCACATTGATCATTTGGAGCTCTGTACCCCTGTTCCCAGTAGCTGACACACACACTTAGATATTTGAGCTTCATATATACACACACACACACACACACACACACACACACACACACACACACACACACACACACACACACACACACACACACACACACACACACACACACACACACACACACACACACACATGCACACACACACATACACACCTGGGAAAAGCTGGCACAGATTTACTAGATGTGCTCCTTTCTGCCCAGACTCTGAGGTAATCACTGTACCACCAGTCAGCTACCCTAAGTCTCTTTAAAGGGTATCCAATTATACTCTGTAAAATTAATACTAATACAAATGGTAGAGTGTGACTAAAGCAGCAAGGTTTTCAGGAGGGTGTTTAGAGTGTCACCAAAACAAGCATAAGTACTCTCAGAGTGTTAAAAAAATTCTCTAAATGACCAGCCACAAGGAAAGGTATTAAGATATTTAATGATAAATAATAAAACAGAAAACAAGAGAATACCAAATACAACAAGCAACATGATTTCAGCCACAGAGATATAAAAAATAACACACTTGGATAGCTTCTCACAGATGCAGAAAACAATACTAAACTATTCTCACTACATGTTCCTGACTAACTAAAGATTACTCTTCTCTGACTAAAGCAAGGCAAGCTGATGTGTGATGAGTGTCTTACCACAGCAAAAGCTAGATGATGTATCTCTTTGTCTGTGTGGATGTGTAAGATATATATCCTGTCAGAAATCTTTCCTGTCAGATTCTAACGTGATACTGCGAAGGTTCCAGAGAAACCCGATGCTGGTTAGAGGATGACATCACCCCTGGTCTCCTGACTCTGGTACAATACACACACAGCTCTTTGCTAAGATCTGTGGCAGCATCTGAAAGCTATAACACAATTTCAGACTTTTTACCCTTCCAGGGTTTTGTGATAAAACATACACATTTAATCAGTTACAACAATGCAACCTAATATACATGCATACACTCTTTCTGTCCAGCAGGGCCTACTGCTGATGCATTTTTAACACTAGTCATCATCATCATCATCTTCTTTTGGCTGTTCCCATTAGGGGTCGCCACAGCAGCGCACCTGTTTCCAATTCTTCCTGTCATCTGCATCTTGCTCTGTCACACCAACCACCTGCATGTCCTCTCTCACCACATCCATAAACCTTATCTTAGGCCTTCCTCTTTTCCTGTTACCTGGTAGCTTCATCCTTAGCATCTTTTTCCCAATATACTCAGCATCCCTCCTCAGCACATGTCCAAACCAACGTAATCGTGCCTCTCTGGCTTTGTCTCCAAACCTTCCAACCTGGGCTGACCCTCTAATATACTTATTCCTAATCCTGTCCACCCTCGTCACACCCAGTGCAAATCTTAACATCTTTAATTCTGCCACATCCAGCTCAAACTCCTGCCTTTTTGTCAATGCCACTGCCTCCAACCCATAACATAGCTGGTCTCACTACCATCTTGTAGACCTTCCCTTTCACTCTTACAGGTACTCGTCTGTCACAAATCACTCCTGACACTCTTCTCCACCCACTCCACCCTGCCTGTACTCTCTTCTTCACCTCTCTTCCACACTCACCGTTACTCTGAACTATTGACCCCAAATATTTAAACTCATCCACCTTCGCCACCTCTACTCCTTGCATCCTCACCATTCCTCTATCCTCCCTCTCATTCACACACATATATTCTGTCTTAGTCCTGCTGACCTTCATTCCTCTTCTCTCTAGAGCATATCACCATCTCTCCAGGGTCTCCTCCACCTGTTCCCTACTCTCACTACAGATCACAGTGTCATCTGCAAACATCATAGTCCACGGGGACTCCTATCTGATCTCGTCTGTCAACCTGTTCATCACCATTGCAAATAAGAAAGGGCTCAGAGCTGATCCTTGATGTAACCCCACCTCCACCTTAAACGCATCCGTCACTCCCACCGCAGACCTCAGCACTGTCACACTACCCTCGTACATATCCTGCACCACTCTTACATACTTTTCTGACACTCCTGACTTCCTCATACAATACCACAACTCCTCTCTAGGCACCCTGTCATATGCTTTCTCACAATGCAACTCCTTCCGACATTCTCTGTACTTCTCCATCAACACTCTCAGAGCAAAGATTGCATCTGTAGTGCTCTTTCCTGGCATGAAACCATACTGCTGATCACTAATCATCATGTCCCTTCTTAACCTTGCTTCCACTACTCTTTCCCATAACTTCATGTTGTGACTGATCAGTTTTATCCCTCTGTAGTTACTACAGCTCTGCACATCACCCTTATTCATAAAAATTGGTACCAAAACACTTTTTCTCCATTCCTCAGGTATCCTCTCACTTTCCAAGATTTCATTAAACAATCTGGTTAAAAACTCCACTGCCATTTCACCTAAACACCTCCATGCTTCCACAGGTATGTCATCTGGGCCAACAGCCTTTCCATTTTTCATTCTCTTCATAGCTATCCTTACTTCCTCCTTGCCAATCCATTGTACTTCATGATTCACTATCCCTACATCATCCAACCTTTTCTCCCTCTCATTCTCTTCATTCATCAGCCCCTCAAAGTACTCTTTCCATCTCCTCAACACACTCTCCTCGCTTGTGAGTATGTTTCCCTCATTATCCTTTATCACCTTTACCTGCTGCACATCTTTCCTAGCTCAGACCCTCTGTCTAGCCAATCGGTACAGGTCCTTTTCTCCCTCCTTAGTGTCCAACCTTTCATACAACTCTTCATATGGCTTATCCTTAGCCTTCGCCACCTCTGTCTTTGCCATGCACCTCATCTCCTTATACTTCTACTTTCTTCATCTCTCTGACAATCCCACTTCTTCTTTGCCAACCTCTTTCTCTGTATACTCTCCTGTACTTCCTCATTCCACCACCATGTCTCCTTGTCATCCTTCCTCTGTCCAGATGTGATACCAAGCACCTTTCTAGCTGTCTCCCTTACTAGCTCTGCTGTAGTTACCCAGCTATTTGGTAACTCTTCACTGCCACCCAGCGCCTGCCTTAACTCATTCCTGAAGTCCACCTCACAATTACCCTTTTTCAATTTCCACCACTTGATCCTTGGTGCTGCCCTCACACTCCTCCTCCTCTTCTTGATAACCAACGTCATCCTACAAACCACTATCCTATGCTGCCTAACGACACTTTCTCTGGTCACCACTTTACAGTCTCCAATCTCCTTCAAACTGGCCCTCCTACATAAGATATAATCCACCTGCGTGCATCTTCTTCCACTCTTGTATGTCACCCTATGCTCCTCCCTCTTGTTAAAACACGTATTCAGCACAGCCATGTCTATCCTTTTCACAAAAGCCACTACCATCTGACCTTCTGCATTCCTATGTTTAACAACATACCTACCCATCACTTCCTCATCCCCTCTGTTCCCTTCACCAACATGCCCATTGAAATCTGCTCCAATCACCACTCTCTCACCCTTTGGTACAGTCATCACCACTTCATCCAATTCACTCCAAAATTTTTCTTTCTCATCCATTGCACACCCAACTTGTGGAGCATATGCACTAACAACATTCATCATTACACCATCAATTTTCAGCTTCATAAACATCACTCTATCCGACACTCTTTTCACCTCCAAAACACTCACAGCCTACTGTTCCTTCAGAATAACTCCTACGCCATTTCTCCTCCCATCCACACCATGATAAAACAATTTGAACCCACCTCTGATACATCTAGCCTTACTCCCCTTCCATCTGGTCTCTTGCACACACAATATACCAACCTTCCTTCTGTCCATCATATCAGCTAGCTCTCTCCCTATACCAGTCATACTGCCAACATTCAAAGTTCCGACCCTCACTACCACAGTCCTAGCCTTTCTCCTCTCCTCCTGCCTTCGGCCATGTCTTCTGCCTCTTCTCCTTCTTCGGCCAACAGTATCCCAATTTCAGCGAACACCCTGTAGGCTAACAGTACTGGTGGCGGTCATTGTTAACCTGGTCCTCGACCGATCCGGTATAAAAATTTTTCTTGGTGACTGCATGAAATGTTTTGGTGAAGTTTTACGCCGGATGCCCTTCCTGATGCAACCCTCCCCATTTATCCGGGCTTGGGACCGGCACAAAGAAATGCACTGGCTTGTATATATAAAACTCAAACATCTGTACAAATCAGTGTAATAATCAAATAATATAAAATTCTTTGCAGAACTCCAGATAGCTATGCTGGCATATGCACACATGTACTGCCATACTCTCCCTGGCACAGATGGCACTACCTCATAACATGACACCACCCCCAGTGACTGATATGCATAGTAACCTGTTTGAGGATCTACAAAGAGTTCCCAAAAGCAAGTGTATACTTCTTTACAAGTGATGTCCACAGTATGCATGGCTTCACAACACCAAATAGACATCCCTGATCCATTATGCCATAAACCATCCACCTCTCTATAGTAGGTCCCAACACTGTAGTTGGGTGGACTACTTAACTCTTTGAGATTGGGCCAACTGATATCAGACACTCTCACCCTGCCCTGTTATTCAACCATTAGGGTCACTTGTTGATCCATTCCTTATCACCTGGGTCACAATGAGAAATTTATTTCTCTGTCCCACCATGCTGGCATACTAGCACTTTATCTTTGTGTCCCTCAGAGTTGGCCCACTATGGCTTCATCCTTTTGTCTCACAGATTTGAAACACCAGGACATTATCATTCTATCTCAAAATGTTGCCCCACTAGGACTTCATCCCTCTGTCCCACGGGGTTGAAACACCAGGACTTTATCAGCTAGCCACTAGGACTTCATCCTCCTGTCACACAGGCTGGACACACAGAAAATTATCTTTCTGTCTCACAAAGCTGGAACACCAGGACTTTATCCTCATGTATCACAGAAGTAGCCCATGAAGACGTTATCATTCTGTCCCATAGGGCTGGCACAGCAGGACTTTATCTTTGTGTTCAACAGACCTGGCACACCAGGACTTTATCTTTCTTTCCCACAAGGCTGGAACACCAGGGATTTATCCTTCAGTCACAGGTTCATAGGTGTGTACTAGGTTAATTACCACAAGGGCCTTTTTAAGCCTAGCCATGCATCCCAAATCTCTGACAAGTTCTGGTACCCTTAATAAGTGCAAGCAGGGCCTTGGGGAATAAAACATTTGCAGGCTGCCTATGTCCATTAGAAACATAGGTGCCAAACCACAGGGTTGACACACAAGGCCTTTATCCTTCTGTCTCAGATAACAGGAATACCAGGACATAATCATTGCGTCTCACAGAGCTGGCACACCAGGACAGTATCTTTGTGTCCCACAAGGCTGACACACCAGGCATTATCCACCTGTTCAAAATGGCTGTTACACCAGGATATTATCCTTCTAATCCATAGAATTTTCTCAATAGGACTATGATGTTGATATCCCACCACTGCCAACCAGTATGTGATGTGGATATTCCACCACTGCCAACCAATATGTGATGTGGATATTCTATCAATGTGGATATCCCACCACTGCCAATCAGTATGTAATGTGGATATCCCACCATTGCCAACCAATATGTGATGACCCTCCACCTCTGGGCCACTACTCAAGGAGTCTCAATCCTACCCACTGGCACCTGTGGGGGACATTCAGTTGGAAGCTAACTGGTACACACATAGTATTTCCAGATACATCTCTCTGCATCAAGTGCAATTTCTCTTAAGAGCACACAGAAACCACAGTCAGTCCATGGATAAGTTTTCGCTCTTTCTCCAGATCCCCTAAGACTCCTCACTGGCACAGCTATAGAGTTGAGTCCTTAGAAGTCTTCCAACACATTTTCTGTCCAACCAGTGCTTTGTGTCCCTGCCTAAGTAGCTGACACACAAACTCTCTTTGAGATTTGATTTGCACACACACACACACACACACACACACACACACACACACACACACACACACACCTGGGAAAAGCTGGCACAGGTTGACTAGCTATGCCCCCTTCTGTCCAGACTATAAGGTAGTTATGACTGCCACCAGCCACTCCTGACAGCTATCTTAAGGCTCTTCGAAGTGTACCCAATATACTGAGTGAAATTAATATTGATACAAATAGTAGTTTGACCAACAGCAAGGCTATTAGGAGTGGTCCACACAGTTTCACCAAATAAATATGCTCAAAACTTAAATATCTCTACAAAGATCAGCCACAATGAAAGGTTTAAATATATTTAATAATAAATAAAAGAAAAAGAAAATACTAAGTATATATTCACAGTGACATCGGAGTTCAAATCACATGAAATATTTAAAATAACATTGAAGGACAGGCTTAGACAAATAAAAAAAAACAATATCTAAACTAAGCTTCACTATATTCCTGACTGTATTTAAGAGAATTCCTATATCCTATTTATTTTTTATTTTATTTTACATTTGTTGACCGGGCTAGTCCAGCTGGATAATTTCCATTTTCAGTGGAGGCCCGGGGAGAAAAGCTCCACAGATTAAAACAAGGTTATAGAAATTAAACATTTACAATAAATGCCTGTGACACAGACAGTGAGCAACAATGCATACATATTAGTCTAGATCAAGTAATAAAAAACACATAGTGCTATCTACGTATTGAGAAAGGCATTAATTCTTTACAGTACAATTATGTGAGGATGGGTTATTACATATTTTTAAATGTATATACATACTTGTAAAAGACATTGTTTGTACCCTTTTTTTTTTTTTTTTTTTTTTTTTTTATGAGAACACTAGTAGCATTACAGTCATTAAGTCATTTGTGATCACAGAGAAAGATTGTGGTTTTGAAATAAGGAAATATGATAGTAGAAAGAAGAAAGTAGATTAGTCTGGATTGGTACAAGAGCAGAGCCAGAAGTTGTTCAGATGTAAAAGAAGTTGTTTTTTAAAAAGATGAAAGGAGGCTAGAGAGGTAATGTGTGAGGGGAGGTTATTCCATATTTTGCCTACTGAGTTGGAGAAAAGGCAGTTACCTGCTGAATTTGTAATTCTAGTTGTGTTGACTTGTAGCTTTTCGGCGCAGCTGTTTCAAGTTATTATAGGGGGTCAAGAGGTTACTAAGAGCAGGTATCTTTGATGGTTGATATAGAATGTTATGTGTTATTAAGAGTTGTTGATAGATAAGCTTGTTAGGAAGTTCCAACCAGTGTAACTGTTTTAAGTTTAGACAGTGGTGAGTTCTATACTGGGATGCTGTGGCAAAACGAGCTATATTGTGGTAGGATGTAGTCAGTTTCCTTAGGTTGCTTTTAGAGAGATTAGTGTAAATAGAGGAAGCATACAGTAGGGTAGAGATAAGATGTGATTGTGCTAAGGTGGTCCGTGCTTCTGGTGTAAGGAAGGGTTTAATTCTGTACAGTGAACCAATCTTTTTATTAACTGCTTTTATGGTGTTATTGATGTGATAATCATAGTTAAGATTATTATCAATAGTAACACCAAGCAGTTTGGTAGTAGAATCGGGGGAGATGAGGGAATTATCACTTGCAGTAATAGTGAAGTTTAGTTGAGAAGATTTGTGGGTAGGTGAGAATAGTAATAGTTTTGTTTTCTTGGGGTTGAGGAGAAGACATCTTTTTGAGAACCACTGTTCGACGGTAGAAAAGGTAAATTGTGTCAGTGACTGGAGTTCAGATTGAGTGGAAGCTGTGCAAATAATGGTAGAATCATCTGCATATTGTATACAGGTAGTGTTTTGGATAGATGACTGGAGATCATTAATAAAGATAGAGAATAAGAGTGGGCCTAGTATAGATCCTTGAGGTACTCCTAAAGAGATAGGTAGTAGAGCAGACAGAGAATTTTTCCAGAGTACTGCTTGTTGTCGGTTTTCAAGATAGGATGAGAACCAGGATAAGGAAGAGGAATCCAAGGCAAAGGATTTTAATATGTGTAGAAGAAGTGTATGGTTGACAATGTCGAAGGCTTTTGACAGGTCTAGGAAAAGAGAAGAGGTTAGTTTGTTGTTGTTACGGTTACAGTTGATGGTGTTGGTAAAAGAAAGTAGTGCAGTGGTAGTACTATGTGAAGGTCTAAATCCATGCTGAGTGTTAGCTAGTAGGTTGTTATAAAGGAGATGGTTAAGTAGTTGTTTGTGTATACATTTTTCCATGATTTTAGCTAGTGGAGATAATAGCGCTATAGGGCGAAAGTTAGAAAGGTCAGTGGATTTACCTCCTTTGTGTAAGGGTATGATGTGTGATATCTTCCAGATTGCTGGAAAAGTACTTTCTTTTATGGATCGGTTTATTAGGATAGAAAGAGGGTAGGCAATAGCTTTAGCTGCTACTTGAAGGAATTCAGCATGAAGCTTATCTGCTGAGGGGGTAGTGGGTTTAAGTTTTTTGTAAAAGAGATTGTATGTAGGAGGTGGGTATGGGTTGAAGTTGAAGGGGAGAAAGGGAGTTGTTGATGTTACTTAAGAGCAGTTGAGAAGCATCAGGAGATAAGTGGTTGGCTAGACTTTGTATGGAAGTAGTAAAGAAGGTATTGAATTTATTGGCTATTAAACAGGGATTATCAGGGTCTAAATTCTGTGGGTTTGGTGTAACTACTTTGCCTGGGGTAAGTAGATTATTGATAGTAGACCAGAACTTTTTTTGGTTCTTTTTTGGTGGATTGCTGAAGTTCAAAGTAATATTTTTTTTTATCTGAAAGAATGGATTTTTTGGTATTGTTTCTGAGCTCTCTAAAGGTTTGATGATCTGTTGGGTTTCTAGAGGAACGCCATTTTTTCCAAGATTTATTTCTGAGTATAATTTTTTGTTTAGTATTAGAGGTTAGCCAGGGTTCTGTTTTGGTCTTTGTTCTAATGGTGCGACTTGGGGCATGTTGATTTAAGATTGCAAGGAATGCTGAGTTGAAATGTTCAACAGCATTGTTGAGTGAGAGGTGTTTTAGAGGGGTCCAGTTGTATTGTGAAAGTTCTGTTTGAAACTGTTCAGGATTAAATTGTTTTTTTGAATATAGTGTTCTGTGAGAGGTAGGTAAGTTTACATTAGTTTTAGCTCTAATGACATAGGTGAGTGAGTGATCGCTGAGGTCATCAGGAAGGATGCCAGTTTGGTAGGTTTGTAGGGGGGAGTTTGTAAGAATCCAGTCTAAGGTGGTTTCTTTTTTACTCTTATTATTTATTCTAGTGGGACTATCAATTAGTTGTTTGAAACCATAAAGGTTTATATGGGAAGTAGGGTTAGCATTGTTACAAGATTTCCAATCAATGTTAAAGTCCCCAAGGAATAGTGTTTCTTGAGGGAGGTTATTAGAGAGTTGTTCAAGAAGTTGTTCTAAAGTGGGATGTTATTTCCAGGGGGGAGGTATGCACAGATGATGTTTATTGCTTTAGTAGTGTTAATTTGAATTTTGGAGCAGATTATTTCAGCGTTATTGTTTTGGGTAAGGGTAAGGTCAAGAAGAGTAAGCTTCAGGTTTGTTTTATATAGAATAGCTACTCCACCTCCCTTCCTGGAGGTGCGATCAAGTCTAACAATGTTATATCCAGGTGGGGTAATTTCAATGTCTTTAATTGAATGTTTTAGCCAAGTTTCTGATAAGCATAGAATATCAAATTTGTGTACTTCTAATAGGGCATGGAGTTGACTAATTTTGTTACAGATGCTACGTATATTGAGATGGACCAAGGATAATAAGTTAGAGGGTGTAGTGGATGAAAGAGAGAAGGGTTTGATATGATTTTTGTGTGTTTTGGTAGTAGTAGCTTGAGGGCCTGCGTTGGGGTGTATGTCACCATCTTGTAGTAGATGGAGTAGTGTAAAATAGTTTTCAAGTTTATGTTTTAGGAAGGTGTTGAATATGTTCTTTGTTTTAGTTTTTAGTAGTTTGCATTGTAATAGTCTGTGGTATTTGGCAAGTAGGTAGATGGATTGTGAGGAGGTATGTAAGAAGGATGGAGGTGTGGATGTTGCAGGTGTACTGGTATGTTTTGAGGGAAGTGAGAGAGAAACAGTTATGGAGTGTTCATAGGAGGTTAGGAAGTAGGTGGTAATGAGAAGGAATAATAGTAAGAAGGAGATAGGTAATTTCAGTTGTGACTGGAGGATAGTTGTAGTCATGATAATATAGTTGTAAGTTTGAATGTGGTTTACTGGTGTTTTGTAGGTGGAAGTATTGTGGGAGTGTAGGGCAAGTGGTAGGGGCTGTGATATTTTAGGTGTGTTAATGAGAGAGGGGTGGGGCTGGTTATAGTATGTAAGTAGGTGTGGCTAAGTGCAGGGTGGTACCCAATTTGTGAGGCTGTGAGTATGATTGGGAGGAAGAAGTAAGAGGTGTGTCTAGAGGCAAGTTAAATGTAGGACCCCTGGGGTGGGTGGGAATTGGGGGTGGGGAAGCGGAGTGAGCCAGAGGGCTAACGGAGAAGAGCCAAAGCAGAGAGGTTGAGAGGAAAACAATCAGTGAGGTGCTTATAGTGAAGGTAAGTAGTCCAAGGGGATGGAAGAATGCTTGGGTGTAAGTACTGAGTGAGGTAAGGTTGAGTTAAATAGAGAAAGGGGAAGGGAGGAAGTTGCAGAAAAGGCTAACAGATAGTGGGAAACATAGGAATTAATATGTTGAAAGAAAAGTTTGGAGGGATAAGCAGTTCTAGTAGAAGGGAGCCACCTAGAGGACTCAGCAGGTATTTGCTACCAGGACTACTGACAGGGCTTGTGGATGTGGAATGGGGCAGGTAGTTGGAGTTACTAATGGTTGCTGGTGGTCGAGGGAAGGGAGAAGCTATGGGTGGCTGCTGGCAGTTCTTACTTAGAGATTAGCAATACTTCAGGGTGAGAGAAGCATACAAATAGTGATAAAAAGCTGGAAGAGTTTGTAGGACGTACTTTCTTGCTTCTTTTCAGGAGGAAGCTATCCAAAAATATATAGGTTAGGTCCCTAAGTAGGGTAGGTGACAGGAGTCTTTGGTAGGCTAAACAAACCCAGACCTACAGGTGGTCAATAGGCAATAAAGCTGGGAAAGGAAGGGAGAAGAAAAGGATTAAGATATAGTGTAACAAAAACTATAAGAAAGCAGAGAAAATGCAACAGATAACATTAATCCTGTAAAACATTCAGACATATAGCAATGTTCTCAAGGTAATAGTGCAGGATAAGATCAGTTACAAATACATTTATGCATTGTAATCAGTAAATACAGCTATTTGTGATGAATAAATCTCAGCTAAACACTATATGGTACATAGAGGCAAGAGTACCTAAACCCTACCAACTAGTAATAATGAATACACCAACCAGGTATTAAGTAATGAAGGACCAGGTACTTTGCTTTTTCCACTCACAATTTTTAATTACAATTGAAGTCAGACAGTCCTATACTAAGGAACTACATAAGCTAGGGGAATAAATGTAGGAGAATTGAGAAAGGGATAGAGAGGTAGGAATACAACCTCCTAGGTATTTAGTGTGCAAAACCCAGGTAAAAATAATGCACAGGTTAGCACAAGTTAGCTAAGTAAGGGTAGGAAAGGGGCTGTTAAAAAGTAACGCCATGTACTGCAGCAGTTGGGACATAGAATATCAAAGCTATAAGGTACAGATAACGTAGCGCGTTTCACCTTCAGGTCCCTGGCTGCTGTGCGCTCCTGTCCTAATGCGCTTACTCTGATAATTCTCAACTCAATCCCTTTTTGAATATTGACCTGCCTGCCCTAGAGGTGATGGAAGATTTCCTGCCTGCCTACAGTACTGAAAGACTATCTGCCTCCCTTATTTACTCCTCTATCAAGGAACCAAAATAATTCTCAACACAATCCCTTTTTGAATATTGACCTGCCTGCCCTACAGGTGACGGAAGATTTCCTGCCTGCCTACAGTACTGAAAGACTATCTGCCTCCCTTATTTACTCCTCTATCAAGGAACCAAAATAATTCTCAACTCAATCCCTTTTTGAATATTGACCTGCCTGCCCTACAGGTGACGGAAGATTTCCTGCCTGCCTACAGTACTGAAAGACTATCTGCCTCCCTTATTTACTCCTCTAGCAAGGAACCAAAGTATGTTATGGGCTCTGCACTGATGATTTTTTAGCCTCTGCTTCAGCCAACCTATAGAGTGTATTAGTTCCCTGTGCTTGTGTGCCTAGCAGCCGGTACCTCTCCCTCTCATATCCCCTTACTCCTGCCTTCTCCTGCCTTTACACTACTCTCTTTTTCCTTGATACTTTCCCCTCTTTATCCTGGCCTAGCCACTAGGTGGCGCTCTCCTTATTCTCTTTCTCCTTCACTACTTCTCATACCTAGAATCAGCCCTTAAAGTTATTTGTCACTTTCCTATCTCCCTAAGCTCGACATTCTATCTTTCCGTCTGCCTATCTCCCTACTAATAGTGCTGGTACTGCTCCAGTACTCTGCCTGACCTCTCAGCTCCTCCTTACCCCTCTCGACCTTACCTCCTACTGCTTGTTCTCTACTTACTCCAGTATAACTATTTCTATTCCTCTGGTCTACTTTGGTCTCCTGTCTTTCTCCTCCTTCCATATACTGTTTGCTCCTGCCATACCTACCAGCATTTCTGATTGTCTCCGCTCTCCACCTCTGTTGTGTCTTACCTCATTTCTGACACTACACCTCCTGTTGTTTCTCTATCTACCCAATCAATATTATCTCTACCTATCCTCTTTTAATTATTCTCTTTTCCACCCTGCCCCTTACGTATTTTCTCGGTCTGCCCGTCTTTTCTGTCCATACTCCCCTTTTCCTTAGTCCCGCCTACCCTCTCCTTTCTCCCTGCAAGCATTTTCACCCGCCCCGCCTATCCACCTCTGTGAGGTTACTTATACCCCTTCCTGTGACTGCGCCACTCCTTTCTCTACATTTCACCTTCCAGGTCCCTGGCTGCTGTGCGCTCCTGTCCTAATGCGCTTACTCTGGTAAGCTACAAAAACCACGGGATTTCTCTAGTTGGCCTTAACGATGTTTTTGATGCCTGGTAACTGAACCAAATACTGTTACCTCGCTGCTTTAGATTGCTAGAAGTCTAAATGCGGCTTATTGCTGTTATTTTATTTTATGGCTCTTTAAGTACAAACGTCTGTTGTGTCTGCCTTGTATGCAAAGGTCTGTTGTTGTCCACCATGCCTGATATGCTGCATTATGTTTTAGATTAAGAGAACTTGTTGCATACGCTGTTATTTTATCGCTCTTTGAGCGCCCAAGTCTGCCGCTGCCTGCCTTGTATGGAACGCTCCATTATGTTTTTAAATTAAGGGAACTTGTTGCATAAGCCGTTTTTTTGTGATATTCATCTCAAACACATGCTACCGAGTTTACCCTTGCTTATTGTTGATATATTTACCGCTCTTTGAGCGCATTGTTGATATGTTCATCGCTCTTTGAGTGTATAGACCTTGTCGCAAGTTTTACTGTTATCTGCCTTTCCTTGAAACGCTGCTTGAAGTTTTTAAATTGGGAGAACTTGTTCCATAATCTGATATTCTAGGTTTTTCAGGAACACATGCTATGAGACTTTCCCCTACATTCTTCACAACGCTAAGGGTAGTCTTTGGTTAAGGGAGCTGCCTGGGTGTAAACTCTGTACTGCAGTAGTGTTTTTTTCCACTATTTTATGGTAGCGGCCTTTTTACTTTCTACCTGCGCCACCCTCGTGGTGCTCTGCACACCTACAAGTGGTGCTCGGAAACACGCTAACTGCCATCTGGGTTCCTCCCTCAATCTTAACAAAAGCTAAAGGTGACCATATGGTTAAGCGTGCGGCCTGGGGGTAATCCCTATATTCCAGTAGAGCTATACCGACTTCCAGTAGGTAGAGCCATCTACTACCTACCTGCACCACCCACGTGGTGCTTCTACATCTACACCTAGCATACTTTAACTTGCACAACGCTTACTGCCAGTCGCCTTCCTGATTATCCTTACAGTAATGGCTTGGTGCTAAAGGCGCCTCTGTCGCTAAACTATTTATGGGTTTAACTAGTCATTATGCCCTTTTTGCAGTCATTGAGTCTGTTACTAGATATGAATGCTAGAGTACAATTCATTTCTCTGTTTGCTTTTTGGTTTAGCCTATGTAACCTTTGTATTAATTAAGCATATTGAACTGTGTTGAATGCAAGTCTTTTGTTGTATTAATTAAGCATACTGAATGCAAGTTTTTTCTGCTGTTTTACCTTGATTTTCCATGTATTTGTTTCCACTACATACCTTCACTCTAACTGAAATGCTAACACTGTTATTTTTTTCTCCCTCCCTACCCGTCTTCCCCTCCCCCTAGATAATTCTCAACTCAATCCCTTTTTGAATATTGACCTGCCTGCCCTACAGGTGACGGAAGATTTCCTGCCTGCCTACAGTACTGAAAGACTATCTGCCTCCCTTATTTACTCCTCTATCAAGGAACCAAAGTATGTTATGGGCTCTGCACTGATGATTTTTAGCCTCTGCTTCAGCCAAACTATAGAGTGTATTAGTTCCTGTGCTTGTGTGCCTAGCAGCCGGTACCTCTCCCTCTCATATCCCCTTACTCCTGCCTTCTCCTGCCTTTACACTACTCTCTTTTTCCTTGATACTTTCCCCTCTTTATCCTGGCCTAGCCACTAGGTGGCCTCCTTATTCTCTTTCTCCTTCACTACTTCTCATACCTAGAATCAGCCCTTAAAGTTATTTGTCACTTTCCTATCTCCCTAAGCTCGACATTCTATCTTTCCGTCTGCCTATCTCCCTACTAATAGTGCTGGTACTGCTCCAGTACTCTGCCTGACCTCTCAGCTCCTCCTTACCCCTCTCGACCTTACCTCCTACTGCTTGTTCTCTACTTACTCCAGTATAACTATTTCTATTCCTCTGGTCTACTTTGGTCTCCTGTCTTTCTCCTCCTTCCATATACTGTTTGCTCCTGCCATACCTACCAGCATTTCTGATTGTCTCCGCTCTCCACCTCTGTTGTGTCTTACCTCATTTCTGACACTACACCTCCTGTTGTTTCTCTATCTACCCAATCAATATTATCTCTACCTATCCTCTTTTAATTATTCTCTTTTCCACCCTGCCCCTTACGTATTTTCTCGGTCTGCCCCGTCTTTTTCTGTCCATACTCCCCTTTTCCTTAGTCCCGCCTACCCTCTCCTTTCTCCCTGCAAGCATTTTCACCCGCCCCGCCTATCCACCTCTGTGAGGTTACTTATACCCCTTCCTGTAACTGCGCCACTCCTTTCTCTATATTTCACCTTCCAGGTCCCTGGCTGCTGTGCGCTCCTGTCCTAATGCGCTTACTCTGGTAAGCTCCAAATACCACGGGATTTCTCTAGTTGGCCTTAACGATGTTTTTGATGCCTAGTAACTGAACCAAATACTGTTACCTCGCTGCTTTAGACTGCTAGAAGTCTAAACGCGGCTTATTGCTGTTATTTTATTTTATGGCTCTTTAAGTACAAACGTCTGTTGTGTCTGCCTTGTATGCAAAGGTCTGCTGTTGTCCACCATGCCTGATATGCTGCATTATGTTTTAGATTAAGAGAACTTGTTGCATACGCTGTTATTTTATCGCTCTTTGAGCGCACAAGTCTGCCGCTGCCTGCCTTGTATGGAACGCTCCATTATGTTTTTAAATTAAGGGAACTTGTTGCATAAGCCGTTTTTGTGATATTCATCTCAAACACATGCTACCGAGTTTACCCTTGCTTATTGTTGATATATTTACCGCTCTTTGAGCGCATTGTTGATATGTTCATCGCTCTTTGAGTGTATAGACCTTGTCGCAAGTTTTACTGTTATCTGCCTTTCCTTGAAACGCTGCTTTGAAGTTTTTAAATTGGGAGAACTTGTTCCATAATCTGATATTCTAGGTTTTTCAGGAACACATGCTATCAGGCTTTCCCCTACATTCTTCACAACGCTAAGGGTAGTCTTTGGTTAAGGGAGCTGCCTGGGTGTAAACTCTATACTGCAGTAGTGTTTTTTCCACTATTTTATGATAGCGGCCTTTTACTATCTACCTGCGACACCCTCGTGGTGCTCTGCACACCTACAAGTGGTGCTCGCAAACACGCTAACTGCCATCTGGGTTCCTCCCTCAATCTTAACAAACGCTAAGGGTGACCATATGGTTAAGCGTGCGGCCTGGGGGTAATCCCTATATTCCAGTAGAGCTATACCGACTTCCAGTAGGTAGAGCCATCTACTACCTACCTGCACCACCCACGTGGTGCTTCTACATCTACACCTAGCATACTTTAACTTGCACAACGCTTACTGCCAGTCGCCTTCCTGATTATCCTTACAGTAATGGCTTGGTGCTAAAGGCGCCTCTGTCGCTAAACTATTTATGGGTTTAACTAGTCATTATGCCCCCTTTTTGCAGTCATTGAGTCTGTTACTAGATATGAATGCTAGAGTACAATTCATTTCTCTGTTTGCTTTTTGGTTTAGCCTATGTAACCTTTGTATTAATTAAGCATATTGAACTGTGTTGAATGCAAGTTTTTTGTTGTATTAATTAAGCATACTGAATGCAAGTTTTTTCTGCTGTTTTACCTTGATTTTCCATGTATTTGTTTCCACTACATACCTTCACTCTAACTGAAATGCTAACACTGTTATTTTTTTCTCCCTCCCTACCCGTCTTCCCCTCCCCCTAGATAATTCTCAACTCAATCCCTTTTTGAATATTGACCTGCCTGCCCTACAGGTGACGGAAGATTTCCTGCCTGCCTACAGTACTGAAAGACTATCTGCCTCCCTTATTTACTCCTCTATCAAGGAACCAAAGTATGTTATGGGCTCTGCACTGATGATTTTTTAGCCTCTGCTTCAGCCAACCTATAGAGTGTATTAGTTCCCTGTGCTTGTGTGCCTAGCAGCCGGTACCTCTCCCTCTCATATCCCCTTACTCCTGCCTTCTCCTGCCTTTACACTACTCTCTTTTTCCTTGATACTTTCCCCTCTTTTCCCTGCCCTAGCCACTAGGTGGCGCTCCTTATTCTCTTTCTCCTTCACTACTTCTCATACCTAGAATCAGCCCTTAAAGTTATTTGTCACTTTCCCTATCTCCCTAAGCTCGACATTCTATCTTTCCGTCTGCCTATCTCCCTACTAATAGTGCTGGTACTGCTCCAGTACTCTGCCTGACCTCTCAGCTCCTCCTTACCCCTCTCGACCTTACCTCCTACTGCTTGTTCTCTACTTACTCCAGTATAACTATTTCTATTCCTCTGGTCTACTTTGGTCTCCTGTCTTTCTCCTCCTTCCATATACTGTTTGCTCCTGCCATACCTACCAGCATTTCTGATTGTCTCCGCTCTCCACCTCTGTTGTGTCTTACCTCATTTCTGACACTACACCTCCTGTTGTTTCTCTATCTACCCAATCAATATTATCTCTACCTATCCTCTTTTAATTATTCTCTTTTCCACCCTGCCCCTTACGTATTTTCTCGGTCTGCCCCGTCTTTTTCTGTCCATACTCCCCTTTTTCTTAGTCCCGCCTACCCTCTCCTTTCTCCCTGCAAGCATTTTCACCCGCCCCGCCTATCCACCTCTGTGAGGTTACTTATACCCCTTCCTGTGACTGCGCCACTCCTTTCTCTACATTTCACCTTCCAGGTCCCTGGCTGCTGTGCGCTCCTGTCCTAATGCGCTTACTCTGGTAAGCTACAAAAGCCACGGGATTTCTCTAGTTGGCCTTAACGATGTTTTTGATGCCTAGTAACTGAACCAAATACTGTTACCTCGCTGCTTTAGATTGCTAGAAGTCTAAACGCGGCTTATTGCTGTTATTTTATTTTATGGCTCTTTAAGTACAAACGTCTGTTGTGTCTGCCTTGTATGCAAAGGTCTGTTGTTGTCCACCATGCCTGATATGCTGCATTATGTTTTAGATTAAGAGAACTTGTTGCATACGCTGTTATTTTATCGCTCTTTGAGCGCACAAGTCTGCCACTGCCTGCCTTGTATGGAACGCTCCATTATGTATTTAAATTAAGGGAACTTGTTGCATAAGCCGTTTTTGTGATATTCATCTCAAACACATGCTACCGAGTTTACCCTTGCTTATTGTTGATATATTTACCGCTCTTTGAGCGCATTGTTGATATGTTCATCGCTCTTTGAGTGTATAGACCTTGTCGCAAGTTTTACTGTTATCTGCCTTTCCTTGAAACGCTGCTTTGAAGTTTTTAAATTGGGAGAACTTGTTCCATAATCTGATATTCTAGGTTTTTCAGGAACACATGCTATCAGGCTTTCCCCTACATTCTTCACAACGCTAAGGGTAGTCTTTGGTTAAGGGAGCTGCCTGGGTGTAAACTCTGTACTGCAGTAGTGTTTTTTTCCACTATTTTATGGTAGCGGCCTTTTTACTTTCTACCTGCGCCACCCTCGTGGTGCTCTGCACACCTACAAGTGGTGCTCGCAAACACGCTAACTGCCATCTGGGTTCCTCCCTCAATCTTAACAAACGCTAAGGGTGACCATATGGTTAAGCGTGCGGCCTGGGGGTAATCCCTATATTCCAGTAGAGCTATACCGACTTCCAGTAGGTAGAGCCATCTACTACCTACCTGCACCACCCACGTGGTGCTTCTACATCTACACCTAGCATACTTTAACTTGCACAACGCTTACTGCCAGTCGCCTTCCTGATTATCCTTACAGTAATGGCTTGGTGCTAAAGGCGCCTCTGTCGCTAAACTATTTATGGGTTTAACTAGTCATTATGCCCCCTTTTTGCAGTCATTGAGTCTGTTACTAGATATGAATGCTAGAGTACAATTCATTTCTCTGTTTGCTTTTTGGTTTAGCCTATGTAACCTTTGTATTAATTAAGCATATTGAACTGTGTTGAATGCAAGTTTTTTGTTGTACTAATTAAGCATACTGACTGCAAGTTATTTCTGCTGTTTTACCTTGATTTTCCATGTATTTGTTTCCACTACATACCTTCACTCTAACTGAAATGCTAACACTGTTATTTTTTTCTCCCTCCCTACCCGTCTTTCCTCCCCTAGATAATTCTCAACTCAATCCCTTTTTGAATATTGACCTGCCTGCCCTACAGGTGACGGAAGATTTCCTGCCTGCCTACAGTACTGAAAGACTATCTGCCTCCCTTATTTACTCCTCTATCAAGGAACCAAAGTATGTTATGGGCTCTGCACTGATGATTTTTTAGCCTCTGCTTCAGCCAACCTATAGAGTGTATTAGTTCCCTGTGCTTGTGTGCCTATCAGCGGTACCTCTCCCTCTCATATCCCCTTACTCCTGCCTTCTCCTGCCTTTACACTACTCTCTTTTCCTTGATACTTTCCCTCTTTATCCTGCCCTAGCCACTAGGTGGCGCTCTCCTTATTCTCTTTCTCCTTCACTACTTCTCATACCTAGAATCAGCCCTTAAAGTTATTTGTCACTTTCCCTATCTCCCTAAGCTCGACATTCTATCTTTCCGTCTGCCTATCTCCCTACTAATAGTGCTGGTACTGCTCCAGTACTCTGCCTGACCTCTCAGCTCCTCCTTACCCCTCTCGACCTTACCTCCTACTGCTTGTTCTCTACTTACTCCAGTATAACTATTTCTATTCCTCTGGTCTACTTTGGTCTCCTGTCTTTCTCCTCCTTCCATATACTGTTTGCTCCTGCCATACCTACCAGCATTTCTGATTGTCTCCGCTCTCCACCTCTGTTGTGTGTACCCGCCCTACGGGCTCACTCCGCTCCCCTCCCTACCCCCAATTCCCACCCACCCCCCGGGGTCCTAACCTTATAGTACTGTGAGCCACTCCCCTATCCCTCACTTCCAATACTTCTCCTTCCCGCTCAAACTTCATCCCACCCACATACCCCACCTCTTCAACACACTCCCACTGTATTTTTTCCATTCCAACTCTCTACATCTCTTCCTTATCTATCTCACGTTAATCCTCACCACTCTTCTGTCCACTCTTCCCTATTCCTTTTACCTTTACATCTACTCTACAGTAGAATATCCCATTTACAACCTGCCTACCATACACTCTATTGCCTTCTCTACCTCCTCTAACACATCTTACCATGGCTACCTATTTGCATAGCCAGCATTCACTATCATTCCTACTACTCTCCACCCTATGCTCAATCTATCTCCTATCCTCTTACAAGGTATCTCTTGATACTCTATCCCTCCTTCCACATAAACACACCTCTACAGTCACCACTCCACTTATCTCTTATCCTTTTACTTCATCAACCCCCAATTTTCAACTACCAAAATTCCACAGACTTAGACATCTCAACTATGCCTTGACTACCTATAACAAAAATAAAACTCTAACCTTATATAAACTCTACCTGGTTATCAAATGTAGCAATCCTACCCTTCAAGATGGTGATATCCACCCTAACCCTGGCCCATCTCTCTCTTCCCCCACAGTATATACACCTAAAATCAACAACAGCTTCTTAATCGGACATCTTAATACCCAAAGCTTAAACAACAAAGTACCATACCTACATGCCCTCCCTCACATACATTCATTTGATATTCTATGCCTCTCTGAAACCTGGCTAAAACCTAGCACTAAAGACACTGAAATAATTCCCCAAGGCTATAACATAGTAAGACTTGATCGTCCCAAAAGAAAAGGTGGTGGTGTTGCTATTCTTTTTAAAAACCACCTAAATATCACTAACCTTCCACCCCTATCATCTCAAGATAGCAAGATAGAATCCATCATAATCAAACTCCAATTAAATTCCAAAAAATCCATATATATCATCTGCCTGTACCTGCCTCCTGGTAACAATATTCCAATACTCGAAGATTATCTTAGTTGCTTATCTACTACTTATCCACAGGAAACCATCATTCTAGGTGACCTGAACATAGACTGGAATAGCATTAATGCAGACAATCCTTCATCCCATATTAACCTTCACGGCTTCACCCAAACCATTACCTTAACAACTAGGCTCAATAAACAAACTAATCGAGAAAGCATTCTAGACTGGATACTCATAAACAGACCAAAAACTAATTACAAAGTAGGAACCTTGCCAGACGATGTTAGTGACCACTCCTTAACTTTTATAACAAGAGAAAAAACTGACTGTCCAAATCCCCACACTACTAGAAAAATACGCACCATCAAACATTTTAATCCTGACCTATTTCAAGCCGAACTCAGCGCATGTAACTGGAACCCACTAAAAACACTTCCTCTTGAAGATGCAGTACTACATTTTAACAAAATATTTCTATCCATTCTTGACACACATGCGCCAGAATGTGCTATTAGAATAAAATCCAATACAGCCCCTTGGCTCTCCCATGAAACTAAAAATCTTATTCTCACTAGGAATAAAGTCTGGGCCAGCTGGAGATCCCACAGAAATAAAACAGATCTCCAACTCTTTAGACAGCATAGAAATCTAACTAAAAAAGCAGTCATAGCCGATAAAAAGAAATTCTACATTGACCTTCAACAAACCCATCTTAACAATTCTAAACTTTTCTGGTCCTCAATCAATAAACTCCTCTCACCAGGAACTTCCAAAACACCTTCCCCTCTAAATGCAGACCCTGATACCCCACAACAGACTGCAGATGCTCTTAACTCTTTCTTCACTGAAACTATCCAAGCACTAGCTAAACAACTTAATGCTAACAACTTCTGTCCTCTGAGTAAACCAACCAACTCCTCTTTTAACTTTTCTCTACAGCCTATCCCCACATCATATATTCACAGACTTCTTCTTAAGCTAAAACCATGTACCCCTCTGCTGATAAACTCCCTTCCCTTTTTCTTCAAAAGGCTGCTAAGGTTGTTGCATATCCCATATCTATTCTTATAAATAGGACAATTAGTGAAGGAATCATCCCCAAGTATGGAAGGTATCTCATATAATCCCTCTTCACAAAGGTGGAAACTCAACTGACTACTCCAACTATAGGCCCATCGCCCTCCTCTCACCGCTGTCCAAAATTATGGAAAAATGTATCCACCTTCAACTCGTACAATATCTCTCAAAACATAACATAATAGCTAACTGCCAACATGGCTTTAGACCACATCACAGTACTACCACTGCCCTACTTTCTTTTGTAGAGACTATAAACCAGAACCGAAACAACAACTTACTCTCTTCAGCCCTCTTCATTGACCTCTCCAAAGCATTCGATATGGTAAACCACCCCTTATTACTTAATACTCTTGAATCCATCTCATTTGATCCCCCAGCTATTAAATGGTTTAAATCTTACCTCACTGACAGAAAACAAGCTGTTCTCTGGGACAATCACATCTCATCTCTCCTGCCTGTTTCCATTGGGGTTCCTCAAGGCTCTATCCTCGGCCCACTTCTTTTCTCCCTCTTCATTAATGATCTTCAAACTACAATCCCTCAAGCAACCTGCATTCAATATGCAGATGATTCAACACTCATTTGCTCGGCTCCTTCTACCCCAGAACTAACCTCTCTCACCCGAAAGTATTCAGTACAGCAGAAACATGGTTCTCTAATCGCTTCCTCTTACTAAATGCCAAAAAAACCAAACTTCTTCTTTTTTCTCCCACAGCTAGAACCTCCCCTTTAAATTTCTCCATCTCTTCAAACAGTGCCACTGTTATCTTACCCGACACTTCAACTAAATTATTAGGCGTTACAATTGACAATAAACTCTCTTTCGACCTACACATTAACAACTCCATAAAGTTAGTTAACAGAAAGATAGGATCCTTATATCGAATCAGACCTTTTCTTACACCACCTACCAGAACAAGGATTGCTCACTCTCATCTTATATCAACTCTTCTATATGCTGCGCCTATCTTCACTAACCTCAAAAAAACCAGCCTTAGCAAACTGACAACCTGCTATAATAACATTGCCCGCTTTGCTACTGGTAATCCCTATAGAACTCATCACTGCCTCAACTTACAACTTCTAGGCTGGCCTGAGTTTCAAAACTATCTTTTAATCCATCAACTCTGCATTGCCCATAAAATACTATACCAACCTAATAACACCCCCATACTCTCTCAACTCATAACCCCATATAAAAATCTCAACTCTCTCCGCTCATCCAGCAAACTTCTGACAAGCTCAACAAAGTCTAATAATAATGCTGGTGACTCTCTATTTACCAATGCTATTGGGTCAAAATGGAATTTGTTACCCACTAGCTTAACAAAGATAACTTCATTGCCCCTTTTCAAACAAAACATTAAAATGCATTTCCAAAATCACTGGCTTTGCTCCTGTCATAAACCTGACTAGTCTATCTCTATTACTACCCAACAGAACCTTCTATTCCCATCCTCATTATTTCCCCTTACCCTTGCTCCTTTCCATATAAATCCAATCAATTTTTTTTGTCCCTACTTGTTAATTGAGAATTGAACTGTATGGAGTAGTTATAGTAACTAACTCCTGTACTAGTATTTTACACATAAGAGTGTTATCTTTTATTTTTATTTTTATATGTTT
This sequence comes from Protopterus annectens, assembly GCF_019279795.1. Lineage (NCBI taxonomy): Eukaryota > Metazoa > Chordata > Ceratodontiformes > Protopteridae > Protopterus > Protopterus annectens. Next base: position 1,892,816,607 of record NC_056733.1, on the reverse strand, counting down.
TTACTTGCTAACTCTTAGATGTTCATTATTATTAGTACTGTTAGTACATTTTGTATAACAATTTGTGTGTGTAAAAAAAAAAAAAAAAAAACATTTTTACTTCTTCTCAGAATGTATCTCACTCTGTGGAGCTTTTCTCCCCGGGCCTCTACTGAAAATGGAAATTCATCCAGCTAGACTAGCCCGGTCAACAAATGTAAAATAAAAAAATAAAATAATGTGTTGAGCACTGGAAAGACCTAAGGACAGTAAACGAGGCTAGTATATAGACTGTTTACTGCACTCCCCACATGCCACAGCTGTTAGGAATACTGGAAGGGTAAAATAAGTGAGTCAAAGGGAATACACGTTGTGTAGACAGCAAGCTGAAGAGGATAAGTGAGGCGAGACAATATGGGGTTAAGTGAAGAAACTTTGCGCGCGAGGAGGATGGTAGGGAGAGTAGATATGACAGGCTCCCTTTAGCAAGCGTGTCGGGCAGTTTTGAAAGAACACGCTACAATCCCAATCTGAATCAGGGAGAGTTTGCGAGGGAATGTGCGACAATGTCAATTTAGAAATTAGAGTAGGTAGGCTAATAAATCAAATAGAAGGAGTCGCCATGCAATAGAGAAACTAGAGTAGGTAGGCTAATAAACCCAATAGAGGGAAGAGCATTGCCAACAAATAAGGCTAGTAGGAGTCCCTTGTAGGAGTGGGTAAGGAGCGCATATGATAGCCTAGGTACCAGCACAGTGCATGCTCCGTACAGTTCAGTCGGTGTTTGTCGGATAGATTTGAATATAAAAACCCGCGACTATCCCAGTGTGAGTCAGGAGAGTTTGTTAGGGAACGCGCGACAATATCAATGTGGAATTTAGAGTAAGGAGGCTAGTAAAACCAACAGAGGGAAGCAGTTTGTAGACATATAGGGCTAGTAGGAGTTCCTTGTAGGAGTGAGTGAAGAGCGTATATGGTAGCTTAAATACCAGCTCGGTGCAAGCTCCGTGGAGCTCAGGGACTAGTTGGGCTGCGATGAGAGCTGTTGGTATGAGGGCATTAACTGTGGCCCTGGAACATTTACGATGCTAGTGTGGCCATGAAAAAGGAAGTAAAACAACAGAAATACCCCTTCCAACAAGTCAGGTTTACTAAATAGGCTAAGCTCTGTTCAACTGTTGTAAATACAAAACAAAGCGAGCTTACAGGCTTTAAGTTACTGTTTTACCAGCTATACTGTGGTCGCACAACCTGAGACAATCACCAGAATGCAATAAACATTTGAAACACACTTGCGTACCAGCCTTATCCTAATATCCTAATAACTTATCCTAATAACTTACTTAATAGAGCAAGGCAGATGATGTGGTGAATGGTTCTTCTTGTTGTCAGGCCCAAGACAGAATACAGAATGCTCTGTCTCAGTAAGAGACTTCTCAAAATATTATCTAAAATATTTCTTCTGAGCTAGCTTGTAGTAGGACTTTACTTCTGGTTATCTGACTTCTAGTTCCCATGCAAAAACTCCCATTGCTGGAAGCTGGCAGGACTTAGCACCTACCTGTAAAAATACACACACAAGGGCTTTTGCTCAGATCTTTGTCAGGTGCTGGAATCCTAAACAATTGTATGCCTCCACACTTCCAGAATAGTAATTAGTTCACCCCAAAGACAATACAGGAAGCTTCCTAGCACAGACTTTGTGTCTCTGGCTGCATTAAAACCTGTTAGATATAAAAAAAACACCAAGCAAGTGTTAAAACACACCAGACTACAAAGCCAGTGAAAAAGATGCCACTAATATTGTATTAAATAGTTTATTCACACTGAATAACACTCTGGCGCCTTAGCACAGCCTTCCTGGAGTTACAAAATATGCCACACCATACATCTATATATATATATATATATATATATATATATATATATATATAGATATATATAGATATATATATATATATATATATATACACACACACACACACACACACACACATATATTCACGTAAATGCAATTAATGAAACAATCATCTAATTAATCAATCAATTACAATAATCATATATACATTTTAAAGAAACACTCTCTAGTTAAATTCACTATTTAGACCTGCTGGAGATAGTGCATTAAATTTTAAAATATATAAAGTTTTGTTGTACAATATTTTTTTTTTCATTAACACTTCATCTGTTTCTGAAATATGTTCCAAAATACAAACTTTTAACAGTGAAAAGCCACTACTATGACAAGAAAAAAAAAATTAAAGCTATAGGGCTCATAGCATTATTATATTTTTATGTCTCTAATATGTTCTTGTAACCGTAGCTTGAATATTCTTTTAGTCTCCCCTATATAAAACAAATTACAGGGGCAAGACAAAGCATATACCACTGATTTAGTTATACATGAAAAAGCAGAAGTAGAACAGAATTTTACACCATTTATTTTCTTGAAACATTTGGTAATGTTGGGGCAAACTGAACACCTTCCACAAGGGAAGGTGCCACATTCCATAACCTGTAGATTTAATTTTTCACCAGGTGAAACAAATCCATTGTGTACCACCATGTCTTTGATATTTCTACTTATCTTAAAAGAGATATTTGCAGTTCTACAAAGATATTTTACCCCTTCCATACTAATTAAATAGGGCCAATAATATATAATGACATCAATAATCTTCTCACTTAAGATATTATATACAGTAACAAAATAGACTTTTCTACACTCCTGCCCAGTATTAAATTCTCTGTTATTATTTATCTTATTTACTAAAGACCTATTATGAAGTAAGCTGGTATCTATTATTTTATGAAGGGCATCTAAAATAACATGTTCATCATACCCCCTTTGCTTGAAGTTAATACATGTTTTTATTATTTCTTCTTCTAGACCCATTTTATCATTACATAGCCTGCTAACTCTCAATAATTCATTATAATGTAGTGCCTTCAAAGTATGTGGTGGATGGCAACTACTACTATCCAGAATCTCCAATTCTCTTTCTGTGTATATTAATTACTATATTATTATTCCTAATAGTCAAAGTGACATCTAGATAGTTAACTGTTTTTCCTATCTGTAAGCCATCAAATTTTATCTGAAAATGATTAGCATCTAAATCATTTATAAACTGGGGAGCTATTTCAGCACCCCCCTTACATAAAAAATCAAATCATCTATATAGATCTACAATATAAAATAACATAACTATTAAAAACATTCAATCTATACAAAAACTCAACTTCAGAAACCTGTGAGATAGCATCTTTATGGCCTAGTCTATAAAGTGATTTAATTTTAGATGTTTTTTAAAGTTTGCTGGACTGAGGTTAACCTCCTGTCTGCCAGTTTCCTCTATTAAAACATGTACATTTAAACAGTTACAATAGTGCATGTACATTTCTAATCTCTATCCAGCAGTGCACACTGCAGATACATTTAAAATACAAGCACTTTACAAATACCTTTTCAACACAAATGTTTTTACAAATAATTTTGATTTGCAGATGACATACAGTCGTAATACATTTGTAACACCAGCATCTTGTATGACATACAGTTGCAATACATTTGTAACACAAGCATCTAACAAAATGACATATGATTATTTACAAAATTCAGCTAGCTGTGCTGCCAGTACCTCCTTTCATCAGAAGGACTTTATTCTTTTGCCTTACAGGGCTGTCATACCAAGACATTATTCTTCTGTCCCACAGTTCCAGTGCACCATGACTTTATCCTTGTGTCCCACAGAGTGGGCACACCAGGACTTTATGCTTGTGTCCTACAGTGCTGGCATACCAGGACTTTATCCTTGTGCCCCACAGGACTGGCACAGAAGGACTTTATCCTTGTGTCCCACAGGACTGGCACAGAAGGACTTTATCCTTCTGTCCCACAGTGCTGGCACTCCAAGACATTATCCTTGTGTCCTACAGAACTAGAAAAACAGGACTTTATCCTTCTGTCTCAGAGGGTTGGCAAGCCAGCACTTTATCCTTATGTCTAACACAACTTTCACACCAAGACTTTATCCTTGTGTCCCACAGGGCTGACACACAAGGATATTATCCTTATGTCCCAAGGGGCTATTACACCAAGACATTATCTTTTGTCCCACAGGTAGGGCACACAAGGACTTTATCTTTATGTCTGACAGTGCTAGCATACCAGGACTTCATCCTTCTGCCTACAGAGCTGGCCCACTTGGACTTTGTCCCATTGGGCTGGCACAAAAGGACTTTATCCTTGTGTCCCACAGGGATGACACACCAACAAGTTATATTTCTGTCCCACAGAGCTAGTACAGACTAACATGGAATTAGGTGCAATTAGGGCTAGTATGATTCGGCTTGACAGCCATAATCACCCACGGATGAATACATCATGATTCACAATACAAATATGAGAGTTTTTATTGATAATGATGTTTTACTCAATCAGATTCTGTGTGTTAGTAAATAATATCTAATACCACTTCCACCCTCAAAAAGTGTAAACTGAGTATACTAGTGTGGTTCATATCAGTCAGATATCCCTGCTTATTACATTTTATACTGTTTCACAAAGAACATTCCTTTGCTCTTCAAATGCAGTTTGACTGTACATAACAAAATAATAAAACAGTCAGACTTATTTTGTCAAAAAATAGATATAAAACAGATATACATGTTCTAATAAATGTATATGTTAAGTCCATTTTAACTGAGAATTGTGAAGAGACATATGAATGTGATGTGTAGAGCATAGCTGTCACAAAATTAAGGATGGCTTGTTCATTGGCATTTAATGCTTCCTAAATTATTTATTTTTGTTTCATTGCAGTAGCTGAGTTAGTCATCCCAGAGTGGGTTATAATATAAAAAAAAATCCTTAAAACATTGTGTGCACATTATCTGACACTGCCTTTACTTTAGCATTCAAATGTTTCTCAGAATTAGAAATATATTAAGAAAAACTGAGAAATTAAAAGTGGACACAGTGAATAGCATACTGGACTAATGGCATGAATGAGATGTTGCATATAGTCGTGAGATCTATGCTTTCCAAGATCTTTTCTTTTTTTTGTACCTTTCAGTCTTGAAACCTGGTCGCTGTCAACGTAAGGAAAAGTAAACTCCCCCAGTCTTTGCATCATGCATATCTGAATACAATTTTCAAATGTGTTTTTGGTTAATGGTGCTTGCATTCTCTTTCCTTTTGTGTTACATGAGCCTTACCAAACCCTTTTTCATATAATAACTGCATTATATGATAATTATCTATATTCAATGTACAGTTTGCTTCCTTCACTGCTGTCAGTGCTACTTAACTAGTGAATTGTTTTTTTACTGCTGTCTGTTTCTCATTACATATATTTACCTCAGTTACTTAGCACATATTGTGCATACTTTAATTGCACCTCATGCACTTTGATTCTGCACTCATTCTAGGTCTCCTTTTTTCAAGTTTCTTGCCCCATGGCTCTCGTCTGTAACAACATCTAAAAGACTGGATAGTGGATGGACCGGCAAACAGATGGAGAGATAGATGGAGAACAAGACAAATGGATACAAAGATTGCCAACAGACTGATAGATAGAAAGCTGATAGTTAACTAGCTACTATATGAATAAACAGAAAGAGAGGTAGTAGAAAGAAACATGTATAAATAGTAAACAGAATAAAAGAGAGATATTAGGTAGCAGACACACTGACAGATACGCAGGCAACTAGCTAGATAGACAAATACACACATACATGCATACATACATACACACATACATGCATACATACATACATACACACATACATGCATACATGCATACATCATCATTATCATCACTCCGCTTTCTCCCATTTTCTACATGAGGTCAGGGTGTCGGGTCAACTGTCACCATCTCTCCCAGTTCAATGCCACTCTCCTACCTTCTTTCAACATTCATGCCTCTGACTGTTACAGGTCTTCTCCACACACTCCAGCTATCTCATTTACTCTTGCCTTCTTCCTGTCTGTCCCAAATCTTCTCCACCGGATTGTCTTCTGCTTTTCTGCATGTGTCCAAACCACTGTAATATGTTCTCTTTGACCTTCTCTGCAATTGAAGCTACTTTGGCTTCTGCTCTTATGTCTTAATTTCTTCATCTGTCATACATTGTGCATCCTACCACTTCATCTCTATCACCTCTAGCTTCCTCAGCTGTTCTTCCTTTACTGCCTAAGTTTCTGTAGTATACTCTGTGGCAGTTGGCTGCCTCCCCTCTGATTCTAACTTTGACTGCCTCATTCAGACTTCCCTTGTCCTCCATCCCCCTCCCAGTTACTCGAAGCTGTTAACCTGTTTTGCTGTCTTCCTTTCTATCTCAATTTTCATCTTCTTTTGATTTACCCCATATGCTACCATTACAACCCTCTTATCTGTACTCAGTTTCATCCCACATGCCAGCAGTTATCCTTTGCTGAAGTTCTTGCTCAGTCTTCCTGCAATTCCACATCATGTACATACTGCAGCTTTATTAATCTGTCCCCTCCAACCTGTTTTCATTCCATTCTCCTATCCTTTGCTGAAGCTTTTGCTCAGAGTCTGTAATGCCACATCGTCTGCATACAACAACTGTGTTGATCTGTCCCCAACAACCTGTTTGCTGATGTAGCCAATCACTGGTATGAACAGCACTGGGCTCAGAACTTAACCCTGATGCACATCCATTCCCACTGGGATCCCCTCTGTGAGACTGAACACTGTTCTTATTAGAGTCATTGGGTAGTTGTACATAGCCTGCACTAATTCTAATTCTATCAATGATTCTGAGAGTTTGAACCACCACAGGACTTCCCAAATCAGCTTTCTTGGGACCTTGTCATGCTTTCTCCAGGTCTAGGAATGCCCAGTTGGATTCTTTCCTCAGCTCTAGCTTCTTCTGAACTATCTGTCTCACTGCAACCACTAGGTCAGTTGTGTTATGCCCTAATCTGAATCAAAACTCATTTCCCATCTTATTTTCTACTAGTCTGTACATTCTGTTTTTAATCACCGTCTCCTTAACTTACATGCAGGATGGCAGGAGTTTGATATCTCTGGACCACCCGCAGTTGTGGATGTTCCCTTTGATTTGATCTTGTACAGTGCCACAAGTATGCTTATTCTTCAGTCATCTGGGATATGCCTTTCTCTCCATTTTGCTGTGAATATCCTCAAGAGCCATTTCTCTCCTATCTTTTTTTTAAAACACCTTTATTGAGTTATCACTTGTGAGACAGGCAAACTTACATTAATACAAAAGTAATAAAATTTGGCCATAGGTGTGAGTATGCATGAGAGTTTGTGGTATGGAAGAACTACTGTGGCAAGGGATAGCTACCTGGTAGTGTAACCTTGGCTCTAGATGATTGTGACTGTTCAAGTGGCACCCTGACCCCATATGCAAAAATGGGAAAATTACGGATGGATTTTTTTTTTAATCAAACTATTGACATTTACAAATATTGTACATCACATATATTGTTTTAACAAGCAACATTACACAAATTGTTCAGTTTCTGCCTTCTCTTAAACCTCATCCTTCCTCCAAACATTTTTTTGAATAGTTTTGTATGCTTAAAGCTGCTGCTGTGGTTTGGTTCACATTCCTACTTTTTGCTACATTTTTTTGAAATGTATTGTTCTTACAATTTCCATTTTTCTATGTAGTTTACTCCTATCCTTTTCTAAAGATCTTACTTCCTGTTCTTTTATCTCTGTTACAATATTTACTAGTTCAAGTATAGTTGGTTTAGACTTTGATTTGCATTTTCTAGTAATTGATTATTTGGCAGCCACCAGAATTAAACTTAACAAGGCCTTACTATGCCTAAGCAATTCAGATCCTGTATCCTAGCTCAAAAAATAATTTCCTTAGTTTCTCATTTGCTCACCCAGTAATCCTGACAGAGTACTCTGTAGCAAATTTTTAAAGTCTACCAACTCATTATACTCACAGAACATATGCTGCCAGGTATCTCTTTCTTCCCCATTACACCTCCAACATTTGCAATATACCTGCAGAAAAATCTTTGGGGTAGGCTTGGGGTATAAAATAATGTATGTAAACACTTCATGGCAAAACAAAACTAAATCTGTTAAATTTTGTTGCATATTTTAGAGCTATACATATGTCCTCCCATTGTTTCTTTGTGAATTGCTTATCTAATCTCTCTTCCCAATCTTTTCTAACCTCCTCTGATTGATTTCTATAGTTATTATGCAATATTTCATATGCTCTACTAATTATGCCTTTTTTAAAAGAAACTTTTCTTCTAGACTCAATTAAAAACTCAACCAGTGCAAGTCTTTCATTTAGGACTCCCCTATCCCTGTCTCTTTGTCCATATTCTGATGTCAATCCCTCAAAGCAAAGGTAATCACTAGCCTGCAATCCAAATTGCCCTCTTGCCATTCTATTATCTTTCCATCTCAAATTATTTGTTTCCAGTACCGTTTATTTTGCCAGCTTCCTCCAATAAGTTCCAGTCCTCTCTTGCCTATTCTCTGTACCCCTAGTTGCAGTCAACCCTATCAGTGGAATCTCCTTTCTCCATTCCTGTGTTGGCTTAAGTCTTAGTGTACTGTCTGTTACTTTATTACTATAATATCCATTAGGATTGTTATTTTCCTTAAGGATCTGAGTACAAAATCCCACTCTTTCCTTATTTCTTGAATTTCCCCCCTGCTTCATCATCATCCTATTCCACTTTGAATTGTACATTTCTGCTAGTGATATGCATAGGGGCCTTAACTGTGTAGCTCTAAATTATCCATTCAAATCAGGTAATCCTAAACATCTGTGTTCTATTTGGAGGCTCATCTTATCCCACTTTCCTCTTGTCCTCTTCCCCTTACAGAAAAATATCCCCCTTTCAGAAACATATCTTCATCTCATTAATAATTATTATCCACACATTCTCCTCTGATTGATAAGCATATGCCTGACCTGTGTATAAAACTAATGACACTAAAAGCATTTTTGCTGCTTGCATCTTGCAATCTATAGCCATAGACAAGAGCATCCCATTTTTCAGTTTTTGTATAAGTTTTTGTTTAGTCTCTTCCCACATAATTCTTAGCTGCCATAACAGAACCCCTTTTAATACATACTCTGAAATATTTATTTTATTGTGTCCCAATATATATATATATATATATATATATATATATATATATATATATATATATATATATATCAGGGGTGGCTCGTGCTCTTGGGCTGCAGGACTGCAGCCCCCCCCTCCCAGCTGTAAAAAGAAAAGAAAATTAAAGTAAAAAAGAAAAAGAAAGTAAAAAAAGAAAAAAAAAACACAAGTCCCAGAACATCACACATTTGATTTTGGATAAACAGACTTTGCAGTGTGTGTGTGTGTGTGTGTGTGTGTGTGTGTGTGTGTGTGTGTGTGTGTGTGTGTGTGTGTGTGTGTGTGTGTGTAATGCCCCAGTTAAATATACCTGGTGGCTAGATAGACTCAGACCCTCTACCTTGGGACCATGTAGCAAGAACTTGAAGTCCTTATCCACCACCACTTTTGAAATGCTTCTGGATTTTGAATAATGACAGGCATTTGAATTTCAGACTTCATATTCATATTCATATTCATATTCTAGCAATTTTCTGTTTATAAGATCAATATTTGAAATGTGTCCCTATTTTTGGGGCTGTATTCCCCCATTATTGGCTTTGTCCAGGTGTTTTGTGCTAAGAGGTTGAGAGCTATGGTGAGAACTGAATTCAGTGAATATGTTTGGGGGCTGTATTCCCCCATTACTGGCTTTGTCGGGGTGTTTTGTGCTAAGAGGTTGAGAACTGAATTCAGTAAATGATAGCCATTTAATTTTCAGTCTACCTGCTTTTCATAAAGTAGCTGATTTGACATAGTGGTATGTTGCTCTGACTGTAGTGCACAAGGTCCAGGGTTCAAGACTTAGCAGTGAAATGCATGGTGGTAGCACAGCATTTTCTTCTAGCAACTTTCCAAAATTATACAAGCAATGTTGAAAATGTGTCCCTAGTTTTTTGGCTTTTGTCCCCCCCCCAATAAATTTTGGCTTTTTCCAGATTTCTTGCTACAAAGTTGAGAGGTACAGTTGAGTGTCTAGTGGATTTTACAAGGAGCTGAGAGCTTGAAGAGAAGTTTAATGCTGCTTATGTTGCGAATGCTTGTATTGTTAATAGCACAATAGGTAATGTACTTGCTTTTGATACAGAAGGCTGTGGGTTCTACTCCTCCAGTATATAGATGCATTGCTGATACTGTACTGTACTGTGCTTTTAAAGGGGGTGGATGCTGCAGTCCCGAGAATGTCCTCTTTGGTGGAGATACCTAATAACAATGAACCTGTTATCAGTTTATCATCCATTCCCTATTGCAATATTACTAGCTTATCATTTTTTATTGTAACATAGACAATTTATTCAACAGCAACAGGCACTTTATTTGTAGATGAAACAATGAAATACTAAAGTTGTTTGCTAGCAGCAACCTCTTCATTAGGTACAGATCTCTTTAATGTGGAATTATTTAGATGACTTTTACTTCTTCAGAGATTGTGCATATTTACTGACACTGGTGGACTGTAGAAGTTTGAGCAGACTTATGATGGAAATGTTCTGAACTGGGCAGTTTTGTCATTATTAGTGCATGCATTTTGTTTCATTGTTTACTGGAAAAATGTACAAAACAATAAATTTAAAATGCCCTCTAACAGCTGTACTGTATTATACAAGGAATATAATTATTACAATCAGGAAGGTGTATAAGAGAACACATGTATGTTTCCTGTGCAAGTGCCCTATGATTTGGAAACAGCCCAAAGTTAATCTTTATCTGCCACTGGCTAGATGTATTTTCTTTGAATGTGGGTTTCAATGCTGTTTGAATGAATGTGAGCTTCAAGGGCAGGGAAGTTGTAATGCTGTCTATTTTCATTGGGAGACTGCATTGCTTTGTTTAGCAGATGCCCATAAGTGTTTGTGCTGTAAAATGTAAAATAAAACTTTTAAATGAAATCCAAATCATCATAGAAGTAAAGCAGTATGCACATTACAGTGTTTATGGTAAATGGGGGAAATAGCCAAGTAATGGGACATTGGAATAGTTGCAAGATGCAGTCCCATTTGACCATGATTTTGGGAGTGGGGGTGGCAAACTCAGACAGCCCCGGCTGAACTATACCTCTTAACTGTCCAGATTTTTGCAGAATGAATAGAATTTTGCTTCTTATTTTTGGTTTGTTGCTCAATATTTGTGGTTTTCTGGCAAATCATTTAGGAATGAAGTTACTAAATAATGACAGACATTGAGTTTAGGACTTCATACTCTTCGGAAAAATGCATGCTAATGCAAGACCTGTTGTTCTGTCAACTGACTAAGTTTATACAAGAGCAAGTTTTAGTACTGTTTGTATGTTCCATCAATATATTTGGCCTTGTCCAGATTTTCTACATTAAGAGGATGAGAGGTACACGCAAATAAATCACTCTATAGAATTAGGTATATCCAAACCTCTCAACTGTCCTGGATTTTGGCTCAGAATGTTGCTCTCCCCCTAATAATCCCTCCACAAAATGTCAAATTTGGATGAAAATGTGGAGGGTTTACAATTAATAAATAATTGTAATGCTCATAGTTATAGACTACTTTTAATTTCAGAAATGCATGCAGATTCTCTTATTTTTTCTGCTGCTCTAGTTAACAGTACTAATATTAAAAATTGTCCCTTCTTTGACAGTTTCCCAGCTGTATTGTGTGGCTATTTTATATTTTTGCATCACATTTGTGGTCCGTTTTTCATAAAATTGTGGTTTTCTGGCAAATTAGTGGCAAATCATTAAAGATTGAAGTTAGAAAATCATGACAGACATTTGAGTTTCAGATTTCATACCTTTCAGAAAATTCATACTATTGTATCTTTCTAAGTTTATAAGAGCAATATTTAAAAATTGCCCTTATCTTTGGGCCTTTGTCTCATTTATGTTTATGGCTTTGCCCAGATTTCTTGCTCTGAGGCTGAGAGGTATGACAAATGTGCCAGGGCCATCACCGTCAGCCAGAGATATTTCAAATTGTGACATACATGTTGCACCCCACTCCCCCACGTAGTGACTCTGGATGTGTCCAAGCAAGGCAAGGAGCAGTTATGCAGTGTAAGTGTGCAGATTATCCCCCATCCAAGGTAGACACAAGTACTACAGTGGCTTTTCATCTGTCCTTGATTTTGCAGAATGTTCTGGTTTTCTGTCATTTTTATACTGTTGATTTATGCTTCTTATTTAGAAAATGCATGCCGTTGCAGTGTGTGTTGCTCTGTGTTTAAGTAGCAATGCTTTAATTACCATCAGGTAAGCTTGTCTGACACTGTAAGATGCAAGTAAGCCTTAATAAGCATACTGTTAAAGAATTACCAACATTAAAAGCCTTTTTGTTGTTGCCATGCAGAGAATATTTACATAACTAGGTAGCGTATAAGCCTTGGGTATTGAAATACATGCGACAGTATTTGTAATAAAGGGCAGGATTACAGTATTTTTGGAAGGTCATTACATTTGTTGGAGACTTGCAGTCATCTTTGCAGGCTTTAGCCATAAACTAAACAGAATCCCAATCTATCATGTGTGGTCCATAACCTGTGCAGTAATCCTTTAAGCAATTTATCTTCAGTTAGTTTCTTGTCTGCTGTTCATTTTTTACCTTGATCATGTTTTCCCCATGAAATAGGTAAATAGTTGTCAGGTAGCAGGTCTTTTTTGGATAAGAAACAGTTTTGCTAGTTTCAGCATGTTACTTGGTACTTTTATAAAGCTGAATATAAATTATAATTAGAACTGCAGTGCAAGGAGAAGTGGTTTGAGTTGAGTGGTGCTTGTTTTTTTATACTTGATTTTGACTGGCATTCCAGTAATGTATTTAAAAAGTAATGTATTTTTTCATGCCTCGCAAACTTTTTTGTTTCCATCTAGATATTAAGTAAGCTGTCATGTAGACAATGCATTGAAATATTTTTTTCTTCTACAATTCATTTTATCTTGATTGGACTCTCATAATGACAGTTTGGCAGTGGCACCCAGGGCAGCGTATTTAATTAAAGTCCCAGTTTTTGCATTGTTTTTAGCATAGCTCCACCCCTTTCTAGTTGGCCTCACCCCTTCCAGTTGGCCCCACCCATTCAGCTGTCTCCTGCAGCTCCCCTTTGATTTGAAGTCAACAGCTGCCACTGATATATATATATATATATATATATATATATATATATATATATATATATATATATATCATCATCATCATCAGCCCCTTTTTCCCATTTACATGGGGTCAGGATATCGTATTAACTGTCGCCAACTCTCTCGATTCAGTGCCACTCTCCTGCCTTCTTCAACACTCATGCCTGACTGTTGCAGTTGCAGATCTTCTTTCACACAATCCATGCACCTCTTTGCTGGACACCCTTGTTTCCTCGTACCTTTTTCCTGTCTGTCCCAAATCTCCCTCACCAGATTGTCTTCTGCTTTTCTACACGTGACCATACCAAAGTAACCTGTTCTCTTTGATCTTTTCTGCAATTGGAGCTACTTTGGCTTCTGCTCTTATGTCCTCATTTCTTCGCCTGTCCCGCAGTGTGCATCCTACCACCTTTCTCAGGCACTTCATTTCCATCACCTCTAGCTTCTTCACCTGTTCTGCCTTTACTGCCCAGGTTTCTGTACCATACAGTAGTACTGGTCAGACCACTGTCTTGTACACCTTACTTTTCAGCTTCTTTGGCATTCTTCTGTCATAGACTACACCTGATACTCTATGCCAGTTGGCTGCAGCCCCTCTGATTCTAGCTTTGACCTCTTCATTCAGACTACCCTTCTCCTCAACCACCCCTCCCAGATACTTGAAGCTGTTTACCTGTTCCACTATCTTCCCATCTATCTCTATTCTCAGCTTCTTCCGATTTCCCCAATCTGCTGCCATTACCACTGTCTTATCTGTGCTTAGTTTCATCCCATGTGCCTTCAGATTTGCATTCCATTCTCCTATCCTTTGCTGAAGTTCTAGCTCAGAGTCTGCTTGTACTGCCACATCGTCTGCATACAGCAGCTTTGTTGCTCTGACCCCTCCAACCTGTTTGCTGATGTAGTCCATTACCAGTATGAACAGCAGTGGGCTCAGAGCTGAACCCTGGTGTACACCCATTCCCACTGGGAACCTTTCAGTGAGGCCAAACACTGTTCGTACTTGAGTCACTGGGTCCTTGTACATAGCCTGTACTAATTCTTCCAATGTTTCTGGGACTTCAAACCACCGCAGTACTGCCCAGATCAGCTTTCTTGGGACCTTGTCATATGCTTTCTCCAAGTCTAGGAAACCCCAGTTTGACTCTCTCCTCTTTTCTAGTTTCTTCTCAAGTATCTGTCTCAATGCAAACATCGGGTCAATTGTGCTGCATCCTGATCTGAATCCGAACTGTTCATCTCCCATCTTACATTCTACTATTCTGTGTATCCGTTTATCAATCACCCTCTCCAGAACTTTCATGCAATGTGGTAGGAGTTTGATGCCTCTGTACTGTCCACAGTTGTGGATGTCCCCTTTGTTCTTGTACACTGGCATGAGTATGCTTATTCTCCAGTCATCTGGGATATGCCTTTCTCTCCACGCTGCAATTAGTACCCTCAGGAGCCATATCTCCCCTAGCTCACCCAGCATCTTTGTCATATCTGCTGTGACCTCATCTGAGCCTGCTGCTTTCCCTGACTTATATATAGGTATTGCTGAACCAATTCATGCATGGATACCTAGTTTATAGCTATTGCCTTTGTTTTATCCTCATTAATTTTATATCCCAAAAAAAAACAACAATATCAGAATGTTCCACAACACTGAGATGTCCTTTTCTGGTTCCATCAGGTACAGAATAATATTATCTGCAAATAAAGCCAACTTTATTTAAATGCCATACCAATTACAGCCTTGCATTTCTGAGTCTGTTATTTTTTTTTGCCAGTGGTTCTAATTATAATACAAATAACAAAGGGGAAAGAAGATGCACCTGCCTGGTTCCTCTATTCAAATACAACGTATCAGAGAGGAACCCTCCCACTTTTTCTTGTCTTTTTTTGCCTCTGTCATATATCCTTCTAATTAACCTTATTATGGTAGTGTTGTCGCCTCACAGTTAGACGTTGCCCATTCAATTCTCAGTTAGAGTGTCTTCTGTGTAGCAACATGCATGAATGGGTGTTCCTTCATTGAAGATTGTGTGTTAGGCCTGGCAAGCCAGTACGTAAAAATCTACTACCAATCATTAGCGGACCAGAGTTCCGCTGTGGCAACCCCTAACCGGGAAAAGCTGAAAGACACAAACAAACAATTGTATGAGAAAATGAAAATGCTTCCATTACCATACTCAAAAAATCACGACTTACTCTATTGAATGTTTTCTTTGCATCAAGACCCACAAATAACAGTATTTTCTTGCATTCTTTTTCCCTCTGGATCATCCAGAAATAAGTATAAGTGAGTCAAACCACCATGGTCCAGCCAAATAAATGTCCAGAAGATATGTAAAACAGCAAACATTTTATTGGGAAAAGGTTAGCGCTTTCACGGGGTTACCGCATCATCAGACCAAATACAAAATGAAAATAAAAAACACATATTTTTAATAAAAGTACTCAGCCAATCAGTAAGAAACAATTAAAACTGAACCAATTAAAAAACAAAAATCATCTTACATCATCTTCTGCTTAATATGGCAGGCTTAAGGGAAGTGCCACTAGTAAGGCCTGGAGGTTCATAAGCCCTCAAAGAGATAATCCACTTTAGTTCACACTATTCAACAGTGTTGTTAAAATCACCTCTTCTTCTGCTGGGATGCAGCACTTGCAGAACCCTAAACAAAAAGGTACTATGGTTGAAAAGCAAGATGTAGTCGATGCCAATAAGGAGATGAAAAGCAAACCCAATTTTTGAAAAAGAATACTTGTAGCACTGGAACCAATTCAAACAAGGAGCCACCACATGTTCCTTCTGCAAAACTGGTTTATTGACCTAGGTTTCGTCCATACGAACTTCTTCAGAATAAGGTATTATGGCCTGGATAAGATAAGGCATGATTAGCTAGGGCATTAGATATAGCCTGATGGCATATGTTTCCTAAATGCTCAAGAATTCTTTCCCTCAGTTGGCGTGTGGTTTTACCAATGTAAAAACCATTACAGGAACAGCATGTAGCAAGGTAAACTAAGTTCCTGCTCCTACATGCTGCCACAAATCTAGGTGTAAAAACAAATCCGGTGACAGGGTGTGTAAAACAGGGATCTGGAGAAATAGCAGAGCAAGCTTTACAATTATAACAGGGAAGGGTACCAACCTTCCCTGAGGGTGTGGGACATACAGACCTTAGGCCATAACATAAAAGCCTTTTAAGTGACATGTTATTCCTAAATGTAAAGGAGGGATAATCTCCCACCACCCATCTTACATTTTCATCTGCTAAAAAAACAGGCCAATAACCTGTCTTTTATTCGTAGTGTGATTATTTGAAGAAAAATAGGGAACACCTCTAGTGCATCGATTCAATAAAGCAGTCATCCTGGAGTTATTTATTGAGGTCTGTGAGTACCCTCTAACATTGAAGCCTTCACCCATTTTATATATAGTCTCTTGAAAAGCCACATCATTGGTACATAGCCTAGAGGCTCTTAAACAATGGGCATTAGGAATGTTAGAAAAAATATGTGCAGGATGCATGTTAGATTGATGTAAACTATTCCTCCAACAGGGTTTCCTGTAGAGCCACATCTCAAGGGTGCCTTCAGTATTTCTTAATACAGTAACATCTAAGAAGTCAATAGATGGGAAAGAGAAATTTAGACTAAACCTTAGATAGTCTGTGGTACTTTCAAGATATCTGACAAAATTCAAAAGTTCTTCCTCACTACCTCCCCACAACAGAAAAATATCATCAACAAATCTAGCTTAGTACTTGATAAAGAATCTATAGGGATTATCATTATAAACATGCTCATTCTCCCACTGTGCCATAGCCAAGCTGGCACAGCTATTGGCACAGGGAGTGCCCATGGCTACTCCTGTTTGTTGCAGATAATACTGACCTTCAAACACAAAACAGTTATTACATAGAATCAAATCTAGCAAAGTACAAATAACAGTAATCATGTTATGCGAGAAATAGCCATGATGAGAAATAAACAACCTGACAGCATCAATACCCACTTCATTAGGTATAACAGTGAACAGAGTTTTCACTTCCAAGGTTGTCAGAAAAACATTATCAAGTGCAACACCATTTATACAGGAGTATAAACTAGATAGAAAATTTTCAGTATCTTTAAAAATTGATAAGATATTCGTTAAGTTCAGGTTTAAGTTTTAGTTCAACATATTTGGAAAGAGGTTCAGTCACCCAGCTGCACCCTGAGACAATAGAGCAGAGTGGAGGCTTGCGACTGTCCTTATGAATTTTGGGCAACCCGTGTATTGTAAGAATAAGGGGATTCTCAGTGGTCAAGGACTCATACAGATCATGGTCAATAAGACCACACATCAACAAATCATAAAGATCATTCTTTACATTAGTAATACATCTATTAACATCTTTCTCTAAAACCTTCTTATAGGTACAAACATCATTCAGCATAGTATACATATTATTTAAATAATTAGATCTATTCAATAAAACAATTACACCTCCCTTATAAGCAGACCTAATACTGATAGAAGGTTCAGTTCATAGTTGTTTCAAAGCATTGTTTTCATCAGTATTTAGATTGCAAAACTTTGCTTAAAAATGCCTGAAGATGCAAAAATATAATTTTCCCATAATTTGACAAAAGGCTCAATAAATGCTGGGCTAATATATGCTTTCGGACAGATAGCCCAGTATCTACCTATGAACCTACGTATAGGTGAGTCAAACCACCATGGTCCAGCCAAATAAATGTCCAGAAGATATGTAAAACAGCAAACAGTTTATTAGAAAAAGGTTAGCACTTTTGCGGGATTACCGCTTCATCAGACCAAATACAAAATGAAAATAAAAACCACATATTTTTTTAAAAAGTACTCAGCCAATCAGTAAGAAACAATTAAAACTGACCCAATTAAAAAACAAAAATCATCTTACATCATTTTCTGCCTAATAAGGCACGCTTAAGGGAAGTGCCACTGTTAAGGCCTGGAGGTTCATAAGCCCTCATAGAGATAATCCACTTTAGTTCACACAATTCAACAGTGTTGTTAAAATCACCTCTTCTTCTTCTGGGATACAGCACTTGCAGAACCCGAACCAAAAAGGTACTATGGCCTGGATAAGATAAGGCATTATTAGCTAAGGCTTTAGATATAACCTGATTGTGTATGTTTCCTAAATGCTCGAGAATTCTTTCCCTCAGCTGGCATGTGGTTTTACCAATGTAAAAACCATTACAGGAACAGCATGTAGCAAGGTAAACTAAGTTCCTGCTCCTACATGTTGCCACAAACTAGGTGTAAAAACACATCCGGTGACAGGGTGTGTAAAACAGGGATCTGGAGAAATAGTAGAGCAAGCTTTACAATTATAACAGGGAAGGGTACCAACCTTCCCTGAGGGTGTGGGACATACAGACCTTGGGCCATAACATAAAAGCCTTTTAAGTGACATGTTATTCCTGAATGTAAAGGAGGGATAATCTCCCACCACCTGCCTTACATTTTCATCTGCTAAAAGAACAGGCCAGTTTTTTTTCTAATAACATTACAGTAACATTGTATATTATTAGAATATTTAAAAAATATCCTGGGAGAGCAACCCATTTTACCAACCTGTCTTTTATTCGTAGTGTGATTATTTGAAGAAAATATAGGGAGCACCTCTAGTGCATCAGTTCAATAAAGCAGTCATCCTGGAGTTATTTATTGAGGTCTGCAAGTACCCCCTAACATTAAAGCCTTCACCCATTTTATATATAGTCTCTTGAAAAGCCACATCATTGGTACATAGCCTAGAGACTCTTAAACATTGGCCATTAAGTATATTAGAAAAAATATGTGAAGGATGCATGCTACACCGATAGAGTAAACTATTCCTCCAACAGGGTTTCTTGTAGAACTGCATCTCAAGGGTGCCTTCAGTATTTCTTAATACAGTAACATCTAAGAAGTCAATAGATGTGGAAGAGTAATTTAGACTAAACCTTAGATGGTCTGTGGTACTTTCAACATATCTGACAAAATTCAAAAGTTCTTTCTCACTACCTCCCCACAACAGAAAATATCATCAACAAATCTAGCTTAGTACTTGATAAAGAATCTATAGGGATTATCATTATAAACATGCTCATTCTCCCACTGCGCCATAGCCAAGTTGGCATAGCTATTGGTGCAGGGGGTGCCCATGGCTACTCCTGTTTGTTGCAGATAATACTGACCTTCAAACACAAAATAGTTATTACATAGAATCAAATCTAGCAAAGTACAAATAACAGTAATCATGTTATGCGAGAAATGGCCATAATGAGAAATAAACAACCTGACAGCATCAATACCCACTTCATTAGGTATAACAGTGAACAGAGTTTTCACGTCCAAGGATGTCAAGTACAACACCATTTGTAGAGGAGTATAAACTAGATAGAAAATGTTCAATATCTTTTAAAATGTATAGAGACTCACTAAGTACAAGTTTACGTTTTAGTTCAACATACTTGGAAAGAGGTTCAGTCACCCAACTACACCCTGAGACAATGGGGCAGAGTGGAGGCTTGCGACTGTCCTTATGAATTTAGGGCAACCAATGTATTGTAGGAATAAGGGGATTCTCAATGGTCAAGGACTCATACAGATCATGGTCAATAAGACCACACATCAACAAATCATAAAGATCATTCATCACATTAGTAATAAATCTATTAACATCTTTCTCTAATCTAAAACCTTCTTATAGGTACAAACATCATTCAGCATAGTACACATACTAGTTAAGTAATCAGATCTGTTCAGTACAACAATTGCACCTCACTTATCAGCAGGCCTAATACTGATAGAATGTTCAGTTCATAGTTGTTGCAAAGCATTGTTTTCATCAGTATTTAGATTACAAAACTTCAGCTTAAAAATGCCTGAAGATGCAAAAATATCATTTTCACATAATTTGACAAAAGACTCAATAAACGCTGCAAGAGGTGGGCAATAAACACTCAGTTTATAAGGACCCTGTTTCTTTATTAACATGCCATTTCCCTCTGAGTTTCAAGCATAACTTTGCGTGCAAATAGTTTGATATCTAAAATGACATCAGCTACATCGGATGTTTTGCCTGGTACAAAGCCTAAACCTTTAAGTACAGATATCTGTGCTGCTGTTAGGGCATAATTCGATACATTATACACTAAGTCTTATTCAGAAAAGGTTTCATACCATTCCGTCTCACTTGTGACCATCCTTCCTTGGAGGCTTTCCTTTTCCGAGTATCTCTTGATAGAGAGCGGCCTCATTGATTCGGAAGATCCAGCCTGGTGTGCAATCTTAGAGCCATAAAAGGGCTAGGCAAGGAAATATTGCCATTATCTTTAAGCCTAGGCATTTCTTTCACTTTACTACGGGCTCCTAGCCTTAAAAAATCATCTGTATAAGGACTGTTCACTGAAGGAGCTCCAGCTTTAGCCGAAACGGCTTGGGTAGCATTCAGAGGGTCAAGAGATGTAAGTTCAATGTCAGCAGTTGGAGGCATAACTCCCGATGACAGGGGCATGTCTTCAGAATGCTCATTGCTGATAGAATGATTTGGTAGATCCAGAATAAGCATACTAGGAGTATTTCCTTCGGTCAAAACAATATTAGTTAGATTATTGCTGGATACAGTCAGAGAATCTAGCTTGGGTACATTTAAAGTACACTTGTTGGTTGAAAGTGCATTAGTTGTATTTGCACTAGATTTACTTAAAAAGTGAGAATTCACATCACAAACTTGTTGTACTGCAGGTTGAACATTAGAACAATTAGGTTCACCCCTTGGCCAAACAAAAATATGACCTTTAGTAAAATCCAAGTGGCCCCTGAGTAGCTTCTTGTGTTTCTGCTGTTTAAGCCTGTATTCATAGGCCAACACCCCAGCACACAGGTTGTCAAGTTTTAATAGATATTCATAGGTTTATAGGTCAGTACTAGGCTAACTCCCCTTGTGGGCAATTTTAAGCCTAGCCAATTATCCCATTTGAGAATCAAACCCTGCACCTTGTGTTTGTAAGGCAAACCCTTAACCATTATGCCAGATGGATACTTAGTTTTCATGGTATCTAGTTGACGTTCAATGTCAATATGAATAGACATTTCAATGGGAGTGTAGTATTCTATTAAAAGTCATAAGTAGTTAAAACTTAAATCAAGATTTAGTTGTTGCCAACATTTAAGTAATTCAGGTTCACTAGAGGCTTGAGTAAGCATTTTCAGGATCCGTAACCCCCTGGGGATAACTTTATGCTCAAGACAAGCCTCAAAGTGAAACCTCTGCCATTCACACTTTTTTAGCTTATGCATCAAATTTTCAACTTCTTTAAAGGCTTTCAGAAAAGCACACAAACCATTAGTATCCATGGTCTCAAACTCTCCTTGTGTAGAAAAGGCAAGCCTTATGAGAGGGTTAGGCTGGTTGGTAACTAGTCTATGTAGGCGGTTAGTATCATTACAAATCATAGTGTTCATTTGAGTAGATACCACGTCAGTAGATGTATAAATCTCTCTAGCATTCACCTGAAGAGATTCCGCCATGTGCAGCAGGTAGCTCTTCAAAAAATCAGTGAAAAATATATATATAAGCTATCCCAACTGCTAAAGGAGCCTCACAAAACAAAGAAGCAAATCCAGAAATAAGTATAAGTGAGTCAAACCACCATGGTCCAGCCAAATAAATGTCCAGAACATATGTAAAACAGCAAACAGTTTTATATATATATATATATATATATATATATATATATATATACTTATATATTTTTTCCCTCTGGATCATCACTGTTCTATTAATGTTCTTAAATGCTTGCTTCCTCTCCACAAGACCACATTGATCCATATCTATCAATGTTTATATCACTTTTGCTATTCTATTAGCCTTTATAGACATAAACACTTTATAATCATGGTTTAAAATTGAGATGGGCTTATATGAAGCTGTGTCTAATGGGTCTTTACCATCTTTAGTTATTACAGCCATCACAGCTTTTTTCCAGAGTGTTGTTGTCACCCCTCCTTTGAAAATAATGTTAAACAAAACCCTCCAGATGTTTATCAATTTCTTCCCTCCTAACTTTCAAAATTCCACCAGAATACCATCTATTCCTGGATACTTTCTTGCAAATTGGTTCTACATCATAATTTTTATCTCATCTCCTCCTATCTTAACTGTTAATTCTACCATCAATATTTCCATTTGTGCCTTTAATTGATTTCCCCACTTCTCTGCTTTACACAAATGTTCAGAAAATTTCTGAAATATCTCTGATACCTCTACAGAATATCTGGTTATTTTTCTTGTTATATTCTCCCTTAGTTTGAAAACAACCCTTTCTACTTTCTGTTGCCTAAGTCATTGTGCCAAAAGTTTTTGTGCTCTTGAATTATTATCAAAAACAGTTGCTTAACAGCAAACTTTCTAAACCCTTGCATACTATCCAGGTACTCCCTTATTTTCTTTTTAGCACTCTGCAATTGTGCCTCTTCTTCTTCAGTGAGATTCCTCTTATTCTGCACTACTTTAACCTTTGTCAACCCTTCTAAGTAATTATTACTACTTAACCAGATCTCCTTTTTTTATTTGGCCCTATCTTTAAACTCCATTTTCATTTTATCCCAATCACTAGCTATAACATTTGAAGATATGTCTATCTTCCCTAATAACTCCCAAATAATTTATACTGCCCATTCCTTAGATTCTTTTCCTTTAGGTGGCAAAGCACCACTGTCTTATCTTTACTCCATTACCCTGCATTTTATGTTAGTAATTATTGTTGCAAGATCTGAAACAATTATCAGATGTGTGTCAAATTTCTCAATTAAATACACATTTTCCTGTGAAATATAATTTCTGTCTAGTCTAGCTCAGTTGTTATACCTTGGGGAGTATGAGAATTCTGTCTGAGTTCCTAATACTGAATCTATGTTAATATTGTATCAGGAAATGTACATGCTTCTTTCATAACAAACATTTTCATAAATTTCTTCAGAAATCTACAGTATTTTGTTACATTTTCCCTTCTAGCCCCCCCCCCCCCAGATATATCCTCATTGTTGAAAATCAAATTCCAGTCCCCACATATAAGTAATATTCTCTGCTGAAAGATGATTATTTCTGCTAAATATTTTCAAGTGCCATAATAGCATTTTCAGGTGGAATATAAACACATGCTATTTACTGTGTCTCTCAAGCATTTTCTTTTAGAACCGTGAAAAAGGTTTCACTGGCAAAGTCTCTCCATATACTTTATTATCAGAAGAATGAGAAGCGCAGTCCCCTTCTGCTTGATAGCTTACTTTTTGTTGGGCATATGTTTGTATTTCCTCCTTAGCCTGTTTTGCATCAAAAATGACTTTGATCCTTCAGGAAAAAATATTCTGAAGAGAGCTAGATACAGCAGCTTGAATCTCTTACCTGCCTCTCAGCATTCCCTGATTAATGGAATAAATTTATCTTCCACCTAGTCTACAGTGAATAATCATTTTCCACAAACACTTTGCTGTCTTCAGTTTTTAGTACTTTGCCATTTTTCCTTAGTTGTGTCAGGATCAACTCTTTCTACTGGTAGGTTTGCATTTTTATTAATACAGGTCTTGACTGATTTCTTGTGGACAGATTTGGAGCATACACATGGTGTGCCCTTTTAATTAGCTCCTGCTGTAGAATTCCAGTCCAGTTGCTTATTTATGCCTTCATAAAATTAGTACAGTCTGTTCCTTCCAATTTCTATGGTACAGTAGAAAGTCTAAGATTTTCCCTACATGCTTTGTCCTCTAATTCTATCATTTTCTGAAACATCTCTTCTTGAGTTTCATACTTAGCCAGCCTTTTCTTCATTTCAACCTTTGATTTTTCCAGTTTTTGTAAAGGAAAATCAAACAAATAATGCCTTCCAAATCAAATCCTGGAGGTAAATCAACTTCCTGTGGTTGGGGAACCAACTCAAAACACATCTGTGAAAAAAAACTCATCACTTCAGAAACTCATGGCTTACAGGAAAGAAAAAAGTAGCATTGCCCCTTTTAAAGTGCCATGTTCTCCAAAAGAATACAGTACTGGAAAGATCCTTTGTAGAATTGCATAACAGAAAGATGGTTAAAAATGAAGGTAGGACTGTCAAAGCTACTTCTTGTCTGAAGACATCTCCTTATTTGTAAATGCTACTTTAGATAGCGTTGTGTAGATAATGTGTTAAAGTTTGTAACAAAGTGCACTTATTTCAATTGTTCAGTGAGGGGACTTTCTTTGAGATATGTCTGCCCTCAGAGGTAGTGCCCTCAGTGGGGGATGGATCACCACTAGGGGTGCAGTCTAGAACACTGCCTTGTCAAACAAGTTTTACTTGTTTCCAAAGACTTAACAGCTATGTTTTGGTTGCATCCAATGAAGGCTAATAAATGTATGTCAAAAAATCTATTAGACTAGTGAGTTTTCTCATCTCATCTGAATATCTGTTTAAAGCTTCTTTTCATTTTTTCCAGATTTTTGTTATTTGACTTAATATACTCCTTCAGTGTTTCATTTATTTTAATCAGCTCTAAGCACATTTGACTTATTCTTTCCTCTAAATTACTGGAAGCCATGTCTTGCACCAAAGCTGGAGCTTGAACTGCTTTTTGATGAACAGCTGCAGGATTCTTCATAGTCAGTGTTTTCTCTTCTCCTTTTCTAGTTGATTTTCTTTCAGGCTATATCCGGGCAGTATACTTACTAGCCAGTAACTGAATTTGCTAAAAGTGACAAGCTCCTCACCCTTGTGCTTCAGTTTCTTTTTTCACTCTGGGAGAGCTGAAGTTAAGCAGTTGATCAGTGTGCAGGCATCTTAGAAATTCTTATCTCACCTACCATCTTGATCATATCTGCTGTGACCTCAGCTGATCCTGCTGCTTTCTCTGACTTAATTGTTCTCAGTGCTCTTCTTACTTCTTCCAGGGTGGGCTCCTCCTTGTCTTTCATTGAAGGCTTTTTCTGGGACAATACAACGTCTGTGTTTTTTTTTCTATCAGAAGTTGCTGAAAGTATTCCTTCCATATGTCTCTGATTTCCTGTTAATAGCATCCCTATCTCCTTTATTTTTCTGTATTTGCTTTGAAAGCTGATAGAGTTTCTTTATGTCATCTACTGAGTCACTTTCCAGAAGCTGGTAGATTGCTGCTGATGCCTTGCTCTTTGCTATTGCAACTCCTCTCTTAGCTTCTTTGTTAGCCAATGAGTATCCCTTCTTATCCTGGTCTGTTTTTTTCTCTCACTTTCCCCCTGCATTTCTTCTTTTGTCTTACTTTTGATGACTTCCTGCACTTCTGCATTCCACCACCGGCTTTCCTTATGTGGCTCAATCACACACCTGTTCTGTATTCCTAACACATGCTGTTTTGAGGCACTGTAATTCTTCTTCAATGCCACCAATTTGCTCTTCTTCTTGAGGTGCTAGAGCCCTGCATAATTCCTTGAACTCTTGTGCTTTCCCTCCAGTCAACTTCAAAGTCTTCAGCCGAGTCTCTGTTGGTCTTAGAACCTTCTCTGACCATTGCTTGCAGCTGACTGTGGCAATCAGTGGTTTATACTGTAGGCTCACTTTTTCCCTGGGTGTAACTTAGCAATCATTGGTTCTAGCTCACTATTCCTTACTAGGAGGAAGTCTACCAGAGTTGCATTTTGGCCACTCTTGTATGTGAACTTGTGACTGTCTCTCTTGTTGAACCATGTATTCGTCTCCATCAAGCCATTTTCCAAATTGAAGTCTAGAGTGCCCTTTCTCTCTTTATTCCTGTTGTCCCACCCATGTGGACCCAGACAGTCCTCATATCCTGTTTTGTCTGTCCTAATATGTACATACAGGTCACACATTATCAATACCAATTCAAGTTGGACTGCTTTATCTCGTAAGTCCTGCAACTGTTGCTTGAATGCACTTTTTTTTTCACTACCACAAACTGTTGTGGGGTATAGGCTCAGATTATGAATACACTGGAGTCTAATTGCTATAAGTCTGTCATTAATTCTGATGACATCCATCGCTGTCTTTTGAAACCTCTCCCTCATCACAATTTAATTCCCACACCATTTCTAGTCTTTTCTCCCTCTGAGTAGTGGACTCTGGATCCCAAGCCAAGTGGCTTTGCTGCACTGCCCTCCCATCTTGTATCCTGGATACAAAGGATGCCCGGCCTCCTTCTTACCATTATATCATTTATTTTCAAGTTTCATCCTGTCAGTGAACATGTATTGAGTATACCAATCCTTACTTAATGTTTGGTAGGTTGATTGGTTTTATGTCCTGTTTTCACTCATTAGGGCTATCACAATCAATAGGTATCCAGAGATGGGCAACTGGACACTGGCCAGCCAGGGCTGCTCAATTTTATAGCAGGCACAGACTGGCAAATAGGGGTCATACACCCCACCGAGTATTAGCATTGGTCCCTAGTGTATGTCAGAGTAGGATGGGTCCTCTACCCACTTATCACTGACAAATACCCATGCCCATCTTTGGCAACATTAGTCAACACAATCAAATCACCTAGAGACAATTATTTCAATTGTTCAGTCATGGCACTCAGCCTGTGATTCATCTTCTAATATCTTGAGAATACTGCCCACCACAGTTGATGCCCAAAGTGGCTGGTCTACACAACTTCTTCCCCTATATGGCATAATCTAGATTCTTTGATGCTGCCTACCACTCCATTCCTAGCTGAATATGTCATGGAAAAATGCAGCATGTTTTTAGAAGGTGGGAGTAACCACATAGAGACCCAGTGAGAACATGTACATACCATGCAGGCATTGGCCAGAGATCAGGACTGAACCCTGTACCTTGTGAATGGGAGGCAAACACCTTAACCATTATACAAACTGGTCACCACTTCTACATGCACACATGCACACACACATATCTATTTATCTATCTATATATATATATATATATATATATATATATATATATATATAAATATATATACATACACATATATGTATGTATACACACACACACACACACACACACACACACACACACACAGATAGATTACTTGACAATTATATAAACAGACAGAAAAAGACAAATTGATATGATTATTTTATCTGAGAAGAACTCTAGTAATCACATTCCCACTGTAGAAAAATGTAGATCTGAGGATATTAGATATTGTTATCTGTACTAGCATGACTGGGAGAAATTTTGTAGATAATTGTAAATTACCTTGTGTTACATATGCCAGCATGACTAGCTATAATTTTGTAAATAAGTTTAGGTCTTTTGATTATCACTCTGATTTATGTAAGATGTTTGAAGGTCAAACAGTGTTCTTCTGACTGACCAAATGTACGTTATTTTTTTAAAGAGAATTCTGAATGTATATTATGCCAAGGTCAGCTGACCTATATGTAATGTCATTGTATGCCAGAGCTGGGAGAATTGAATCTTCACTGCAGCTGTTTGTTTACTTTTCAGAGTCTGATATGAGAGAGTAGAATTATCATAACAGTTTCCTGTTACTTAAAAAAAATCTGCTATAAAAGCAGGTTCTGAGTCAGTTGTTCAGTTTTCATTCAGTTGTTTTCCAGAGCTGTTCAGCAGTAGTAATCCGGTTGTTTCCAGAGTAGTTGCTCCAGTTGCTGAGGAAAAACAACAGCCTGAAGTGGGGACATAATTCCTCATCTTGCCTTATAGAAGTAAGAGTATAATCTTGTCTTGCTGAGTTATTTAGAATATATAGGGAAAGTTAATTTTCAGATAGTCAGGGAACTACAGCTATTTAGAGGTTTTCTAAAAATCAATGTGAAATCTATCCTTCAGTATTATTTTCATATTTCCTGTGTATGAAACTCTGTTGTTTATTGGAATCAGTTATTCAGTATTTACATATTTTAAATCCTTTTATTTATTATTAAATGCTTTACTACCTCTCATTGTGACTGGTTATTTAGTGAATATTTTTAATAAATTGAGACTGTTTATGCTTACTGTGATAACACCAGGGCCACCCCAAAAAACCTTACTGCTTGGGATACATGTTACCATTTTCTTCAATATCTATTTTATTCAATATAATTGAACACCTCTTTTGAAGGGTATTGTGGTATTTGACTGGTGGCAGCCATTACCTTAGTAATGAAGCATCTAAAAAACACCCCCTACTATCCCCAGATGAATGGCCTTGTGGAGAGGTTAAACTCTACACTAATGAACATGCTATGGGCATTTGCAGGCCAGTTTATGAGGGAGTGGGACAAATATTTGCCCCATCTGTTGTTCGCTTACAGAGAGGTGCCCCAGGAATCCACAGATTTTTCAACCTTTGAGTTGCTGTATGGGCATAGGGTGAGGGGACCTCTTGATGTGATTAATGATGAGTGGGAGGGTGAATGTGACTCCTACAAGGAGTCTATTGTGGCATATGTCTTAAACCTCAGGACAAGGCTTATGGAGCTCATTGGTTTTTGGCCAGGAGAAACTGGCAGTAGCCCAACAGCAGAAGAAGGTTTGGTATGACAATAAGGCTCGAGCCTGAGAGTATACTGTGGTGCAACAGGTTATGGTGCTTATTCCTATCAGACACAATAAGTTGCAGGCAGCTTGGGAGGGACCCTTTGAAGTGGTAAGGAAAATTAGTTATATTAACTACATGATAAACTTAGTAGGCAGGAGGCGGAGACATAAATTGTACCATGTTACCATGATGAAACCATATCATGATAAGGAGGCCCTGGTGCTGAGTATTTGTTATGGGTGGCAGGAGGAGTCTGAGGGGGATCTGGTAACTTGATCTTTTCAATGACTGACACTTCTTTGTAAGAGGTAGCAGTATCTCAGTGGCTATCCCCTATTCAGGTTAAGGAAATACGAACAGTGTTGCAGGTGTTTAGGGGCATGTTCACTGGGAAACCTGGGTGCACTCACCTGCTGCAACACCGTGTGGATACAGGACCCCAAAAGCCTATTAAGCAAGCTCCTTATAGGGTGTCTGAGTGAGTCAAGCAAGATGATGAAGGAGGAGATAAAGGAGATGTTGGAGCTGAGGTTAATCCAGGAGTCCAGTAGTCCTTGGGCTTCCCCAGTAGTGTTGGTTCTGAAGAAGGGTGGTAGTGTAATATTCTGCGCAGTCTACAGAAAGTTAAACAGTTATACAGAGTCAGATGCCTACCCCATGCCTGGAACAGATGAAACTTTAGAACAGCTGAGTGGGGCTATGTATCTGACTGCTATTGATCTGACCAAGGCATACTGCCAGGTGCCCTTGCTCCCATTACTAGAGAGAGGTCAGCTTTTGTAACACCTTTTAGATATGAGTTTACATGGATGCCCTTTGGGAAGAAGAATGCCACAACAACTTTACAGAGGGTAATAGATCATATCTTAGTAGGAGCAGGAGACTATGCTCTGGATGATATTGCAATTTACAGTCATTCCTGGCAAGAACACCTTCAACATGTCAGGGAAGTCTTAGGTAGATTAAAAAGGGCAGAGTTGACCATTAATCCTAGTAAGTGTCACGTGGGTATGGCAGAGGTCTCCTACCTAGGATATAGTGTGGGGAGTGGTAAGATTAGACCAGAGCCTGTCAAAGTGGAGGTTATTCAGGTGTGGCCTGTCCCTGTTACTGAAAAGCAGGTGAGAGCATTCCTAGGGACAGCAGGGTGCTATACAAAATTTGTGCATAACTATAATACAATAGATGCACCCTTTAAAGTCTTAACAAGGAAAAACAAGCCTGATAAGGTAGCATGGACTACAGATTGTGAGCAGACATTCCAAAAGCTTAAAGAAGCTTTGGAGGGACTCCCTGTGTTAGCCAGTCCAGATGTGCAGGTGGATGCTTCAAATTATGGGGTGGGGCCTATACTCAGCCAAGTTTCCTCAAAGGGAGAAGAGCATTCCATGATATATCTCAGCCATAGACTGCAACCCAGGGAAGAATGTTATGCAGCTGCGGAAAAAGAATGCCTATGGACATTACAAAAGCTTCAGCCTTACCTATATGGAAGAAAATTAATTGTGGTTGCAGACCATAACCCTTTAACATGGCTAAATAGAGTCAGTAAGCAAAATGCCAAGTTACTAAGGTGAAGCATAGGGTTACAAGGATATGACATGATGGTGCAATAGCATAGTGGGGTCAACAATGCTAATGCAGATAGACCTTCAAGAAGGGGTAGAACATTTTCAGTTAGTCCCATTTTTCTCAAGCAAAGATTTTCCAGGGTGACTTGAAAATCTAGCTTGAGTCTTCAAATGGGGGAGAAATGTGAGGATGTTAAAAGTTAGTTATCTCTACTAGCATGGTTGGCTGAAGTTTTGTAATTGTAAATAATTGTAAATTACCCTGTGTTACATATGCCAGCATGACTAGCTATAATTTTGTAATTAAGTTTATATCTTATGCAGATTCCTATTAGAATGACAAAAACACATTTTGTCGATTGTGTTTTCATCGACACATGTAGAGTGAATAGGCAAAACAGCAAAGTGGCTGTTCAGCTAATTCATTCCCTGGGAAAGAAGTCGCTTGACCGCTTCATTGCTTTGCC
The DNA here is from genome assembly GCF_019279795.1 of Protopterus annectens. Lineage (NCBI taxonomy): Eukaryota > Metazoa > Chordata > Ceratodontiformes > Protopteridae > Protopterus > Protopterus annectens. The sequence continues at coordinate 1,892,785,870 of NC_056733.1, read as the reverse complement.
ATGTTCTGCAGTGTAGTGTGGTCCCTTATCCGGTATAGCTCCCGAGGATGGATGTGTAACAGTTACTAACCTTAGGGTTAGGGTGCGGGTTAAGGTAAGTGCATATATATGAAAGTGTTTGCTGTTTTTTACTTTGTGTTAGCTGTATTGTTGAGTTACGTGTGTATGTGTTTTCAGCTGTTTACTTTTGTTTTGGGGGGTAGAATTAGGGTTAAGGTAAGTGTGTATGTGTTTGGAACTGATTATGTAAATCTGCAAGATCTACTGACCTTAGGGTTAGAGTGTGGGTTAAGGTAAGTGTATATGTTTTAAAATGTTTACTGTTTTTTTAAGTGCATATATTTTAAAATGTTTACTGTTTTTTTTCGTTAGATGTATGGTTGGGTTACATGCATATGTGTATTCAGTTGTTTACTGTTTTTTGGGGGGTATAAGTAGGGTTAGGGTATGTGTATATGTGTTTGGAAGTGTTTAATGTTTTTTTTTGGGGGGGTTGAAACAGCGATTTCTTTCCCTAGGAAAGAAATCGCTGTTCTATGATTTTGACATTTTCGCTGAAAATGTGTTGATGAAACATCGTTCGCTGTTTTCAGCATTTGATGTTTCAATATAGACCCTCTTTTGCTTATCAGTCTGATTTATGCAAGATGTTTGAATGTCAAACAATGTTCTTCTGACTGACCAAATGTACATGTTTTTTTTTTTCTTAAAGAGAATTCTGAATGTATGTTATGCCAGTGTCAGTTGACCTAGATGTGATGTCATTGTGTACCAGAGCTGGGAGAATAGAATCTTCACTGCAGCTGTTTATTTTCTTTTCAAAATCTGATATGAGAGAGTAGAATTCTCATAGCACCTTCCAGTTACTTTAAAAAAATCTGTTATAAAACCAGGTTCTGAGTCAGTTTTTCAATTTTCATTCAGCTGTCTTCCAGAGCTGTTCAGCACTAGTAGTGCAGTTGTTTCCAGAGTAGTTGTTCCAGTCGCTGAGGACAAAGAACAGCCAAGAGTGTGGACATAATTTCTCATCTGGCCTTACAGAAGTAAGACTATAATCTTCCCTTGCTGAGTTATTTAGACTGGATATAGGGGCAGCTAATCTTCAGATAGTCAGGGAACTACAGCTAGTTAGTGGTTTTCTAAAATCAATGTGAGATCTATCCTACAGTATTATTTTCATATATCCTGTGTATGAAACTCTGTTGTTTACTGGAATCAGTTATTCGGTATTTACATATTTTAAATCCTTTTATTTATTATTAAATGTTTTACTACCTCTCATTGTGTCTGGTTATTTAGTGAATATTTTAATAACTTGAGACTGTTTATGCTTACTGTGATAACACCAGGGCAACCCCAAAAAACCTTACTGCTTGGGATACATGTTACCATTTTCTTCAATATCTATTTTATTCAATATAATTGAACACCTCTTTTGAAGGGTATTGTGGTATTTGACTGGTGGCAGCCATTACCTTATAATTTGTGCAAAGAAACACAAGTTTATATTACAAAGAAAAGCAGGTACATATGTGTCAGTCTTTCCCAAGAGTGTGTGTGTATGTGTAAATAACAGACGTTCAAGAGTGAGTGTGTCAGATACCTATAACTGAGACACAGTGTTCTGCAGTGGTTAATGTGGAGACTCATTTGGGGACCTGGAGTTAAGCATATATTCCAGTCCCAGGTTAGGAACCTGTTCCTGGTGTACTCTTAGGCGAAATTGTGTATTTCTATCCCTGCTTTTAGTGACACTCCCTTACCAGAGACAATGGTGAGGACTCAGACTTCTTAGTTACTGCCCCGGAGTAAAGAGGGCTCATCACAGCAGATACTTTAAATGATGTGTGAAAACACCATTGGCTAAAATATAAATCAGTAAGTCAACATTAAGAAAAATGTAGATACTTTACATGATGTGTAAAAAGGCCATTGGCTAAAATATGAATCAGTAAGTAGACATCAAGAGGTGTACCTAATGAGTTTTTAAATTTTGACAGCTAGCTTTAGAACAATGCAGTAAGTTGTTCATTCATGCAGATTGATCAATAAACTGGAATCCTGTTATTGGAATCTGCCCTGGTCCATATTTGATTACTTTTTGGTTACAGAAAGCCTGCCACTATAGAATAGTGCACTCAAATACATGCTTATTCATTTTCAATATGATGTCATTATATGGAAAATATTCCATGACATTTCAGATTAATTGATCTCTATAATTTCATCTAGTTTTAAATCCCCATAAATGACAACCACTCTTTCAAATCCCTTTCAGATTAAACACATTCTTAAATATCTGCAGTGACTGCAGCTTTATAAATGGAGTGATGTATAACATTTCACATTGGAAACATTGATATGTAGGGTATGATTTATAAACATGATCTGTATTTACTATTGTTAGTGCCATAGCAATGCATGGAGACAGCTACACTTGATCTGCAGATATTGAAGTACAAGTGATGAATAGGAGATATTACTGCACACCCAGATGGTGTGGTTCACAGAGCATATGCAAATGTGCAACATTGCAGGAAAATCAGAGCTAACGTGATTAATAGTCAACATGACAATGTACAAAAGTAGTCATTAGGAAAGGCAGTAAAGATGTCTACTAAGCTACCATGCATCCCCATCTTTCAAACTAGGAGATTTACCCTGGCAGTCAGTAGTTCAGTGTAAGTACAATAGACATATGGAATATACCATACACATGCGGGAATACCTAAACATCGATACATGCAAATATCAGTATAAAGATATGCTGGCATTGACATTTTCCAATATATGGACATATATACATTTGTATACAGGTCAATCACTTTTATAACCCATTGCCACATCTGATGATGCACAGCTGCTCATTGTTATTCTAGTATGCAAGTGCAGGTGAAATAGCTCAAAGGGCAGCCAAATTTACTAAGACAGGAATAGGTAATGAACAGCAGGGAAGCATTTATGTAAACTGTGTTACCCACTCCTGCATAACTGATGTCCAGGCGGCTCAGTTTGCAGTTTTGTTAGTAAAGCTTTCTCCATAATGATGTATATCTCAGCAATGACTTGAACAAACACATATGTTGATAACTGTGTGTGTGTGTGTGTGTGTGTGTGTGTGTGTGTGTGTGTGTGTGTGTGTGTGTGCATTCAAGTTTTCCATGTACTGGCTTACCACCCTTTAATGTTCATAGCATCATACCCCTGTTCTACCTTATCACATTGGCGAGGAATGCCCAGTGCCAAAGACATTTGAGATTTGCCAGGCTGTTTACCTCTGTGATTGATGCTGGCTCTGTCACAGCAGTCATTGTGTCGTACCAGTCACATGCCATGTACATTGTACATTTTCCATGATGGCCTATGCTTATATACTGTAGATGTGCTGTTTTTTTATGAATTATGTATTATTCATTCCTGTAACTGAGATAACATTCATACTGGGTCTGGTATACAGCAAGGCCAGTATTTATAGAGTCGGCCCCTTGTGCAGTATCAGTGGATGTAAGTCATCAGTAAATGTCTAGCACTATTACTCCCCATTTATCATTACTACTTGCTTAACCAAAACAGAGCACAATGTCTTTGACAAAATATCAGTTTGTCAAACAAAGCTTGACATGTTCGCTTTCAGCCAATTGAACCTAGGTAATCCTGAACAGATCTGATTAGTGACTGCTAGATACTAATACAGGAAAATAGATTGGGTTAAATAAATACATAAATGATTGGTAGACAAATCATAATCAAATAGTCACACATATTGATAGAAAAAGTAATTAAAATGGCAGGTAGATAGCTAAGCAGAGATGTAGGAAGACACATGTTATCATCATTAATCAGACAGATGGACAGGGTACAGATATCCATAAAGAACAAAAAAATAGATTTTATGCCAGAAGTATGTGGATCTAGACCCCTCTGAGTTGGGGATTGCTGGAGGAAGGCTCATTGTGTGCTTTCCTGATTGGTAGATAGCTTTATAGTTTTTTTTATTTCTGCTTATATTTATGAATGCCTTGGAGTCTTGCTCCTCTAATCAGAGCTGCTCTTTGTTTGGCGACTGTGCCAGAATGACTGAGTGATTCTTCTCATGTCCAAAGCCATTCACTGCTGAAAAACTGAAAATAAGTATTATTAAAGTTTTATTTGCACATCACTCACTGTGTTTTTTTTTTATTTGTTAAGTCATTGCTGATATTTGTTCTCCATTTCTGCACTTTTAAAACTGTACTGCTGCTTTAAGTAACTGGTTACATTGTATCTACTAGATTCAAGGCTGCTGAATCTAGATTGAGTAGTTTCTTACACTTGGGTGCTATACCAGTTATCTTACCTTAAGAGAGCATTTTTATGCACTCTTTTTGCAGAAGTGTGCAGACCTAGACCCATCTGAGTTGGGGATTGCTGGAGGAAGGCTCACTGTGTGCTTTCCTGATTGGTAGATAGCTTTATACTTGTTTATTCCTGTTTATATTTAGGCCTCATGTCTACATGCTGCTCTCTACCAGGCAATAGTTGGCAGTGCCTTGTAGAGAAGCAGACACCTTGTACATAGGTTTCTCCTTAGATAACCATCAGTGTGACCATTCCCAGCCCTCTAAGAGCAACTCAGTTGTGCACTGAGCAGCGTTGCTTTATTGGCTAATTTTAGACTACAAAAGTATAGCTCCCACTCATAACCTCTGGATTACCAGCACAGTCCAATCAAATTAACCCATTCCTTTCCCCTAATAAAATGCATAGTCAGAACCTGCATAGATGGGCAGTTTCTCATCATCTCTCTGGCCAGTCTTATGGCTATGGGCAGCTTGAGGCAATGTAGCCATTGCCTCATGTATACTGGCAGTCACTTACTCCTAAACAAACTAATACTATATGTACGAAATGTAGTAACACTGAAATTGGAGGCATACAGACAAATTGAACACCAAACAGGTTGTCAGCACACACATATCACTTTTCACATTAAATAAGGACTTGATATACAAACCCACACCTGTGGAGGTACTCACCAGTAACTTACCAAAAGCCCAGAGGCCTCCTATTTGCTGCCTTCAGAAACCACATATACACACAACAAAGCAAACAACAACCACAGCACATAATAGCACACACACCAGTTTCTCAACAAATAAGCCCATAAGGTGTAACACCACAAAACCCAATGTACTGGTAATAGGTGACTCCATAGTGAGACACAGGAATATTCACCTCACTAGGATGGAAAAGGTGAAGGTTACAGTTTAACTGCCTGACAAGTGCCAGGATTAGTCAGGTCACTCAAGCACTCAAGTCACTCAACCACAAGTACCAATATGACCCAGTCATAGTCCATGTGGGTGTGAATAACCTGAGATGTACCTTCCTGGCTATATGAAGAGAATCATGACTGAGCTCCCAAATGATGTGTCGCAACAGGTAAGAGTCTACTCTTGAGCAGCATTCTATTCTCACCAAAGATGATGCCACAAAACAAACTAAAACTGATTGACTTTAACAATTGGCTTAACTTCTGTGTCAGTCCAAGAGGATCCAATATTTGTCCACCGGGGAGGACATGGTCGATAGTCCATGCGATTTTACCAGAGATAGTCTGCACCTGTCTTCTCTCAGTTTCAGATGCTGGCAAAGGCATTAGCCACCCTGTATTGTGCCTTTTTTAGGCAGTGTTGAAATAACCAACTTCCCAATATAACAAAATATTCTCTGGATAAACTCAAGGTACTGCTGCTCAGTGCTAGGAATCTAAACAGAAAACTGTACTCACTGGAAGCCCTCCACACCTGGGAAGATGCTGATATCTGTGCAATCCTCTTGATGTGATGTCCTCTTGGTAAGATCAGAACATAAATCAGTCACTTTTGAAATAATTATAAGGCCAGATACCCCATCAAGCTCAAAAATGTTTAAGGATTTTTCCAGGACAAATGACCTCCTACTAAGAGATGGCATTAGTAATTTCATAGCCTCACCCCCGAACACAGAAAACATGGACTCCTGTGCAGAGCTATACACCAACACCCTCTATAGCCACCTAAGCAGTTGTATAGAATTGGCTGTACCACATTAAAACTGGGTCTTGCTGGAGAAACAAACAACCCAGTCAGACCTCTGGTATAAATAGACTGTACGACAAGAGAAAGAAACTAATGTCCAAAACAAGAGGAAACTTTCTCAACAGAGCAAGAAATCCCTCACTAATCTAAACAAACATATTAGAAATCTTGTCAAGTCCTTCAAAGCAAATTACAAAACAAAAATAGCCTCCCTAGCTAAGGGAAATCACAAGGCATTTTTCTAACTATGTCTGAAATCTTTACAAGAATGCATAGTCATGCACAGAGTTGGTTATGGATGACACCACTTACATATACTAATCCAGAGGAAATAGCAAACCTGCTAACTGACAGATTTGGATCAAACTTCACCCCTTCTCCCCACAGGTCATCTCCCAAAATATACCTGTCATCGTTCCTCAGCCTATTATCTCAAGAGAGTAGGTCAACTCTGCACTGTCTAAGGCCAAAAACACAGCATTAATATGACCAGACAACATCCCAGATTGCCTTTTAACAAACTTAAAACATAATCTAGCAGACCCACGTGGTTCCCTATTTAACCACAGCCTCCAGACTGGTTATGTTTCGACAGAATGGAGGAATGCAACAGTCATTCCTCTGCACAAAGGAGGACCATCTACCGACCCTGGAAATTATAGACCCATAAGCCTGACTAGCCTCATCTTCAAGGTCAGAAAAGAGTCATTATGGATGTTATCAAGAAGGACATAGGTAATCACCAGACTATGGGCACAACCCAGTTTGGATTTGTTAATGGTAGATCATGTTTTTAAACCCGGTTGACATCTTGAGAAGGTCACCGAAGCTATGTATGAAGGAAAGACTGTGCATGCCACCTACCTTAATCAAGTCAAAAATTTCACACAATCCCTCACTCGGGTATTTTTATAGATAAACTCTTTAAGTTAGGAATTAACCCCTACATCATCCGGTGGGTAGCTAAATGGATCACCGACAGGATACATATTGTCAAAGTTAGTTAATTCACATCTAGGAAAAGGTTAGTCACCAGTGGCATACCACAGGGTTCTTTGGTGGGCCCTTGACTATTCAGAATTTATTTCTCAGGAGTTTAGGCAAACATGGACGGCCTGTGGCTGACCAAGTTTGCTGATGACTGCAAATTGGGAGCAATCATTGAGTCCCATAATGATACTAATATACTGCAGAAAGGATTAACATAGACAAATGATTAGTGCCAAAGCCACAGATTAAAGCTAAATGCAAAAAATGCATGCTTATTCCCTTTGGGAAAAATAACACCTTTTATTACAGTATAGACAGCACTCCATCAAAAGTAGACCTATTGGTTTGTGATCTTGGTACTCAGGTTGATAGCAATCTGGACTTCAACCATCATGTGTCCATAGTGGTGAGGAAGTCCTTCTATGTGGCACATCTCATAGGTGAAGGCACAGCATCCAGATCCGAAGACATCATAATTCCATTGTACTCAGCCATCATCAGACCAGTAATTGAGTACAATGCACCCTTTTGCATGAACCTCAGTAGACACCTGCAACAGCTGGAGAAACCCTTGAGGTTTCTCACCTAGAAAGTCTAGGGAACACAAAATAAGTCCTATATGGAAAGATCAAAAGCCCTATCACTGTATTCTGAATCCTACAGGCCACTGAGGGAGTGATCTATGTCTGGCTTACAGGGCAGTCTCTGACCACGACCTGATGGAAATGTGTAGAATCACTCACTCCAGGGATCTCAACCTAGCCTCTGATATGAACAAATCATGCTGGAGTGACAGATACATCTCCCAGAGATTTCCTCTTCTCTGGAACAAGCTTTCCATCCATGTGAAACAGAAGCCCTGTCTGATCCCCTTCAAGTGCAACCTAGATCAATGGATGGGTAATCGTACATTCACTATCAAGGTGGTGCCCATGTCCCTCTTGGAAAGAGGCAATCAGTATTTATTACCATACCATACCATACCATACCATAGACTCATACCTCTGTGAACGTGTCTGATTTTATTTATTTATTTATTTAACATTTGTTTACCAGGAAAGTCCGACCAGACACAGGTCCTTTTAATAATTGGGGTAACTCACGATAAATGTGGCTAGGCCTGTAAACGCTCTTGGGACATTAGCCTAGTAACCACCCTATGAACCTTTATTTATTATTTTGCATTTGTTGAGCAGGGTATAGCACTGATCCTACTGGACCATTTTCAGGCTTAGCCTGGGGACACATAAGATTTCTATTCTGATCAAATCTAGGATATAGTAGTCACTGTATAATGTTGCCATTATCAGACAGAATATATATTTTTTAACATTTATATATACACCACTTAGAGTACATATGTAACATTGTCAGACAGAATATACATGTTAAAGCAGTTACAAATGCAGTACATTACATACAAAACTAGTGTTGAGAAGGAGGAGTTGGGAGAATTTGTGATTCCATTGTTAAGGAAGACTTCACATTTTGTTTGTTTGAAAGTGAAGGTCTTTACATCTGAGTGAGATGTAGGGAAAGTGTGACAGCTTTTAAATTCAGTGGGATTGTAACCCAGATTTTTAAACTAAGAATGTCGAAGGTATGCTCAGTTGACTGTAGTTTTGAATAAGTGGTCTGAATGGTGGAGGTTCTTAGGTTTATAGTTACTTCACAAGCTTATAGCCAAGAATCACCCAATAAAGTTCCATATTAAATAGATTTTCTCCACATAACTCCAGTGAACATTTGTGATCACCCCTCCATTCCTCAAGACTGGTTTTAAAGGTTGCTAAGAAAGTACTCTACTTGATAGGTAAGGGCACTCTAACTAGTCTTTATTCCCTTCATAATACCAGTCAGTAAAATCTAACTAAAATTCTGGCTTTAGTCTTGCCCATTCATAAAAGACCACTATAAATATGGCCATGTGCTAATTTTATTGCTTATATTTGAAAAGGCTATGAATTTAATAACTAACTCAGTATGTTTTCCCTGTCCTTGGCTACCCTGAACAGCAGGTTATTTCTTAATTCAAAATATGGGTATTGAGTAAGGCTGTTCTGGCCCCTTAGTTCCCCATTTACCCTTGCTATATTCTCTCTGTAGGTCTAATTACTATACTGTCATCCTTGTGAGCCTTTTAAAAATTGACACAGCTTATCTAGAGATCAAAGTCACATTAACATTGCTTTCCACAGTATTCTGATGTGAGGTGAAGGCCCTGGCTTCATAATCTACAAATTCAGATACATGTTCCCTCCTTATTCTAGTCCATCTTCTAAGAAAGGTATCAAATAACATAGTTTTCTTTCAGCAGAGGTACCAGTAGCATTATTTTCTCTTCTTCAGTAGTCATCTTTCTTGTTTTGCCTTAAATTCCTGCTTCTGTTACTGTCTGTCTGCTTTGGTGCGGCATACAAAAGCTTAGGACTCTGCTCAAGTTCCACTTTCCCTTTTTCTTCATTATAAGATTAACCCATTACTTCCTCAGTTTCTACACCCAATTTTTTTAGTGTAGTCTTAGCAATGGGCTCTTCATTGTCTGTTTCGATACCAGCTTCTTTTACTATTTTCACTTTGGGGCCTTTTAATAATACATTCCTTATTAGTCTCCACAGTGACATAGCTTATTACTTTCATTACTGGAATCTTTTGACAAGACCATGTGAGTTTCCCTGTTGACTCATTTTATTATTTTAACAGCTGGTCTCTTGACACAGTTCATATCAGATTTAATGAGCCCTTCCATTCAGAGCCAAATCTTAGTTCTCTCTTTATTGGCTAGTTCTACACTATTATTTCTGGATGTGTTAGAAATGTCTCCCATAATACCCACAGCTGTTTACACTGAGGAAAAGTCTTGGCTACTTATCACATAACACATTATGGCACCAGAACTATAGAGTGTAACACTACCTAGAAGAGTCTGCATTTCTTTCTTTCATATAGAGTATTCTGTCTTGTCTCACTGAAAATATATTGCTTCAATTTTCTGCTTACTTTTGTTTTTATGCTTACAGACATTTTGTACTTTATCTAATGTAATCATGTTTTCCGACATACAGCAATCCATGCATTTCTTTCACTTTTAACACAATATTACAATTAACAAGGCAATTTTGGCAATGACACAGTGACAGACAGCAGATTTTACACTTCTGGTAAATTCTGTTTCTATACGTTCACATTTCAAATTATAGTTTTTAGATACAAATTGTTGACTAGCATTAATACTGTTTTGCAAACAGAATATTGCTGTCAGTAACTATGCAGTACTCAGCTATTTCACTTTTTATAGGGCATATGAAATAAGTCAACTCAGATGACATCAACTTTTTTTCTGCTTGCAGCCAAAAAACAAATTTACGCAAAGGCTTATGATCCATTTTGGCATGCAAATCTATGTTCGTATTTGCAATTTCAGTAAGTGACCTATATTCTTTTAAACCAATTACATGTTTCAGAGACTTAGGTCTCTGGAACTCCCAAATTTTTAAGATACTAGCACATATAATTTAAATGTATCTACAGCCCCTATTTGTAGAATTTTCCTTACATTATTTACAGAAGGTTCTATACATTAAAGCAGCCATTGTTGACCTTGCCAGACTGTCCATACAATATTTTTAGTTTAAAAATTCAAAGGATTGTGCTTCATAGGAAGTGCCAGGGCTTGACTATATTTCTTGTTCTAACTTCTGGTAATCTTTGAAATCATCATCTTTTAAGTCCATATATGCCTTCAGTAAATCCTCAGCTATGTGCACTCACAGGGCTCTGACTTACTCAGCTTGTAGCCATTTCTCTCAATCTGTAGACCTTTTGAAGGCCACTATAGAGGATTCCATCTTGTCTATTCTTTGATTAGCTTCTTTGTAGGGTTGTTTCCATTTTGGACTCCCAGTCAAGTGAGTGCTGTTTCACAATTTACGCAACCTTTTGCAGCAGGCTAAGTAGGTGTTGATTGGTAAAAACAGTGATTTGGCTATGCAGGAATATACACCAACAAGAAACAACTATAAGATAACTCCTTCCTACTGCCACAAGGAGTCTTGTCCAGAAGACATTCCCATATCGGCACAAGTGTTTGGCCAATTCACAGTATCCCCCCTTTATTACTACAAGGTTCAAAATTAGCTTCCTATATGGATCTTCAATTTCAGCAAGTTTTTCTGGCAATGCAGCACACATTCCTACTACTTTAACAGGTAGTATTCACAATGGGGTTGGCTCTGTTGAACAGTCAATTACTAATTGTTTCTCAGACACAGCTTGCATGTGTGGAGAAAGCTTATGCAGGCCACTTTTTAGGTAGCTATTCTGAGTCACAGTTTGTAAAGAATCTGTTCTTATGCCTGCTGCAACCCATCATATAGAATATTTGACTGCTTCCAGAAATAAACCAGCCTTTCATAGCCAGTTTCATATACTCAAAATAAATCATTTTATAAGTGCAAAATAAATTAGAGAATAAACAAAAAAACAAAATGCAGTCCTTCATACACTATTGAGATTTCTATAGTCATTTTTACAGTCAGTTCCACAATTATAGTGTCTTAAAATACACATTTTTCTCTCAAAGCTGACTTAAATACTCAGTACCTGCATAGTTCAGTCTTTTCCTTCCAGGGCTCTTTCTCCACTGCCAAGACAGGGTAATCTGCCAACATGTCAGCAAAGAGCAACATCTGTCTCCTCCTTTAAGTTTCACGGACAGTTTCTCTCACAATCTCAGTTTCCTGGAGACTGGAAACTATTTTGCAGATCATCTCTTTCTCAGGGGTCTCAGATCTGGAATCTACCTGTCATTTTGGTAGAATCCATTATATTTCTAGAATGCAACTGTCCCTGTTCAAATTTGCCTGCTTGATCTAATTATCTGCACCCATCTCCCCCATTTGTGCTTGGTTCAGCAGCTACTACTATGTCACATAACATAGAACAATGCTGACCTCAAGAGTTTGGATAACTAAGTATGCACTGAGTCACCACTTATCTTTGTTCTGTGCTACCACCATTGGCCATTCACTGTCCATTATCCCACTCAAAGTGCTGCATCCTTCACATGTACAAATGTCATGTAGTGAAGTACTCTGAAAGGCAACATTAATTCCAAAAAGCTGCATTTGCAACATTCAGTTATATTATTCAGCTTTATACTGACCTGTCTGACCAACCTGCAAATAACCTTGTTATACTTTACTAGCTAGTTTTGGGCAACTTGTATAGTGTTTTGCCAAAGGCATCTGTCAAAACTAACCTAACAGACATTTGATTAAACATGATTATTTGCCACCTATGTTCTGGTTCCCAAAGAACAGGGCAAAAACAATATACCAGGCAGTTACAGAACCACCACCTCAGAGATGATAAATAAAATAAGAATGCACACATGAACATAGTGGAGCTTTTCCAAAATCAGGCAGGAAAGAAGCAGAAACAGTTATATTATAAACAGTACTGTACAATATTTATTAAACAAAACATACTTCTGCTCAAGCCCATCCATACACACTAATATCTTACTGATTACTTTGCTAGTTTAAAGAGGGTAACCTGTTTAAAATGATATTTTTGTTGAGGCTTAGCTCCAGCTTACCAAATATTACTGGAGTCAGAGCCCTTTGAGCCCACAGAGTATTATACTCATGCCAGCCCACACAGTGCAATCAACTTAGTTTGTCCAAACTGATGTTTCATGTTTTTACAATACAGAGATTTTGATCTTCTAACAAAAACATGTCATCTAAAACTAAAACAGACCCAATATATTTTATTTTCTGGCTTGATATTAGGTTTTAAAGTATGAGTTACTGTTGTAGTGAGTTGAGCAAGAGTTACTTTTGGGAGGGTTCAGGATGAGATGAAAGTGATGCAGCCAGTTTTCCAGTATTAGTAACTCCAACTAGCAGTTGTTGTTGAGCTATTAAATGGAGTTTGGTAGAGTACAGGAAGGGTTGTCATCTGTATATTGAATAACAGAAACATTAACATGGATTTACATACAGACTGCACAGTGCATGGACAAGGACAGATCCCTCACCCCCTGAGAATTCCATTTGTTGGTAATGCCCTCACTAGACATGTCTTGACTGAGTTTTCTGCTAGTTAGGTAGGTAGGTGATAAACCACTGCAGAGTTAGGAGATGGTAGTTGAGCCTTTAGTCTGTTTATGAGCCCTATGTAACTTGTGTGGATAAATTGAAAAAAAGTATGATATTACGTCTCCTGAAATGATATTACCTCTAAATTAGGGTTAGTAAGGCAGAATACTCTTTTTGAAAGCTAATGTTTAATTGAGGCATAGGTTGAAGTCAGACAGATATCAGGTAAGTTGTTCACGTATCTGTTGTCTCCTGAACTGACATTACCTCTAATTAATTACTTTAGGGTTAGTAAGGCAGAATACTCTTTTTGAAAGCTAATGTGTAATTGAGGCATAGGATGAAGTCAGACAGATATCAGGTAAGTTGTTCATGTACCCGTTGTTTCAGCATTCTACTAAGAATATTTAGTATCATAAGGGTCCTGTAGTTCCTACATTTAACTGAAGTACCACCACTGTGGAGAGGAATAATTGAGCTTCTGTCCTGATTGATGATACAAAACCATACTATATGCATTTATTTATGAGATGTACAACACTGGTAGTAATTGGCTGGGCTCCATCTTTAAGAATTTTGTGGAAGAACATCAGACAAGGCAGAACCGTGTTATTTGGAAAAATTAGAATTTTTCTAACTGTAAATAGAATTAATGTATTTGTTTAAACTAATGTCTGGATTAGGCTGTTAACGGATGGAATAACGTTAAGGAGTAGGAGGAAGAGAGGAGAAATGAATCAACAAGGAGCGTACTGGCTGTACTGGCTACAGGGTGCAAATGGAGTTGACTGGGGTCATGGGCCATTAAGAGTTTGGTCAGCTAGTGCAGAACATCCCAGGCTGCCTTCTACATGAACTACAAAATGAACCAGCACCCCATCTAAGTACCATGTTCAATCATAGCCTCACTTCAGGCTTTGTGCCTATTGAATGGCACACCATGACGGTTATCCCACTCCACAAAGGGGGGTGGGGCCACAACAGACCCCAGGAACTATCGCCCCATTAGTCTGACGAGCCTGGTCTGCAAGGTCATGAAACGTATCATCATGGAACTCATAAACAAAGACATTGGAGATCTCCAAACTCTGGACCCCACATGGTTCAGGTTTGTAAAAGGCATATCAAGCCTCCTAAACCTGATAGACTTCTTTGAAGTAGTCACCAAAGCCATAGATGAGGGTAAGGTGGTTCACACAGTCAATCTAGATCTCGCCAATGTGTTCGACACCATATCCCACTCTGGAATTATAGATAAACTCACTAAACTAGATATAAATCCCTATGTCACAAGATGGGTCACCAACTGGCTCACTGACAGAACCCACACTGTGAAAGTAGCAGACTCTAAATCAGACTTCAGACCAGTGATAAGTGGAGTACCACAGGGTTCAGTCATGGCTCCTCTCCTGTTTGGTATCTACTTCTCTGAATTGCAGGCTAACACAGAAGGTCTTTGGCTAACTAAATTCACAGATGATTGCAAACTAGGAGCCATAATCAAAACTCCTAATGATGTGGACATCCTACAAAAGGGCCTCACTGAGACAGATGCCTAGTGTCAAAGCCATGGTCTGAAGCTCAATGTCAAAAAGTACATTGTCATCCCCTTTGGTAAAAACTCTGTACCCATGAACTACCACATAGGCGGTAGTCTACTTAACACTGAAAGTGTGATAAGAGACCTTTGGACACAGGTGGACAGTAGTCTCTCCTTTGATAATCACATTGCCACAGTGGTCAGGAAATCCTTCTATGTGGCACACCTCATCACAAAAGGTTTCTCATCCAGAAAAAAAGAGGTAATTGTTCCCCTGTACTCATCACTCATTAGACCCATTATAGAGTACAACGCCCTTTTTGGTATGCACCTCACAAGACATCAACAACAACTGGAAAGGCTGCAAAAATACCTCACAAAGAGGATTACTGGCCTCAAACAGATGCCTTATGCAAATCGACTCAAAAAGCTCCAGCTTTTCTCCATCGCATATCACCTACTCAGAGGCGATCTCTGCCTAACATACAAAGCTATGCAAACCCAGAGATGTTGGACATGCTCCACTTAAAGAAATCCCGATCCCTCTGAGCTACACACTCTACAGACCTAAACCTTGTCACCACAATAAACAGAACATGCTGGAAGGATAGATTCCTGTCCCAGAGACTTCCCATACTCTGGAACAGACTACCTGTCTATGTCAAACAGAGCTCCTCATTAGCACTCTTCAAGAAAAATCTTGATGATTGGATGGGTAATAGGAAATTCACCCCAGGGATCACTTCTGTGGTTCTGCTTGACAGGGGCACAGGAAAATCATTTTCTTGGGTGGAGAAAGCCAGGGTACTATTTTGGCTAGGATTGTATAGGCCCTAGGGCCAATAGCCTAGTACCTATCTAAGAACCTATGAAGCTATGAACTGTACTCAAAAGAAAATAATTCTGTACATGGTCCTAACTACTGTGGGAAGAAATCATGAATGCCCAGGTTAAGGTACCATTATCCAGCACTGATCAGGCATACCATTATTTGGTTTGGTGTGTGGACAGAAAAGGAATAATATAAAACAAAGATGATAAAGTATGATTTCAAGTGAGTGGCTTATTCTGGGAATAAAGCTATGGGGAATTGTCAGAGATATAAACAAATGTGCAACAAAGAACCAAAAAGGCAAAGGAAGGAAATATCAAATACAAAAAATGTCCTGCTGGCAATTATGGTAAAAAGATGTAAAAGAGGTAGAAAGAATAACAAACTGTACCCAGTTTGCTGCTGTAATTTACTTGGTATTTTATTCTTCTTTAATGCATATTCTTTAGCCTGGTAGCCCAGGTTGTATTTGAAAAGGGTGTGTGGACCAGAGCACTGATATGATTAGCAAATATATATATATATATATTTATATATATATATATATATATATATAT
The DNA here is from genome assembly GCF_019279795.1 of Protopterus annectens. NCBI lineage: Eukaryota > Metazoa > Chordata > Ceratodontiformes > Protopteridae > Protopterus > Protopterus annectens. The sequence goes on along the minus strand of NC_056733.1, from coordinate 1,892,769,788 downwards.
ATAGTAATATATATATATATATATATATATATATATATATATATATATATATATAGGCGCCCATCCGAGAATTGAATATATATAAATCAAATCAAATAAAATAAAAATAAAACAAAGAAGCTGGTGAAGACGTGGAGGACATCCAGTGCAACAAGATAAACACAAGGGGGAGATGTAAGGTTACAAGTTGAAACTGAGTTAGCAAACAAGATCAGGAAGGGGAGCAAGGGCATTCTTAGGTATAGACCACAAAGTAAGAAGGGAGTTCTAGCATCAGACAGGCTAAAATATGGGCGAGAGTTAGTAAAAGAAGGGAAAAAACAGCGGTATTGAATGCATACCTTGATTTACCCCTTTCAATGAAAACAATGAAGAGGCTGATATGTTGGGAAGGAGGGAGAGAGATGGTGAGAATAGTGGAGAGAGATACTAGAATAGAGACAGAGGATTTAGGGAACTGCCTGCACTTGGGTAGGAAAAGCACACAATGTGATGGAATATCTCCCAAATTCCTAAGGATTTTGGCCAACATGATAGAGACCTTCAACAGATGATTTCAAATATAGAAAGTATCAGAGACATGATGGATAGCATGTGTGATACCCTTGCAAAAATGGTGATGCTACTTAACAACAATGTCAGGGAATGTCATGAAAAAAATCCTGGAGGGAAGGCCGATAGCATTCATAGAGGAGAAAAATCTCTGGGACAGCTAACATGGGTTCATTAGCAGGATGCGATGTCTGTTTCACTTTATCATGACTTATGACTGGGTTATACATAAAATCATTGGAGAGTACCAGCAGATGCCATCTACCTGGACTACAGGAAGGCTTTTCTGTTAAGTCCAGAGTATGTGGCTGATTGGAAAACTGGAGGGATTGGAAGTATGATCTAGAGTGAGGAATGGGATTACTACATGAATGAATGGTAGGACACAGGGTCGAGGTGAAAAGTGTAATGTTAGAAATAAGGCAGGAAACTAGTGGAGTACCAGAGGAATCAGTTCTGGATTTAATTCTTTTCACTTCAGACAAATTTGACAGAACAGTAAACAGAACTTTATTAAAATAGCTTTAAAAGTGTATAGGTTAATTTGTCAGGCCTTTGACTTAGTCATCTTTAAAGATCTTGACTGTCATAACTCCATGTTAATGTTAATATTTCCTATTTCCCATAAATATATATATATATATATATATATATATATATATATATATATATATATATATATATATATGTATATATATATATATATATATATAAAACTATATATATATATATATATATATATATATATATGTATATATATCAAGATTATGGGCAGCCATGGTGGTGCAGCGGTTAGCGTTGTCACCTCACAGCAAGAGGTTCTCTGGTTTGATCCTTGGCTGGGGTGCCTTCTGTGCGGAGTCTGCATGTTCTCCCTGTGGTTGCATGGGTTTCCTCCGGGTGCTCTGGTTTTCTCCGACATCCCAAAGACATGCTGTAGGTGGATTGGACACTAAATTGGCCCTAAGTATGAGTGCGTGTGTGTGCCTTCTGTGGAAGGTTGGGCGCCGGGCTGGCAACTCGACACTGTAAAACTCTGCTACCAATCATGAGCGGACATGTGATCTGTTGTGGCGCCCCCTAACCGGGAAACACCAAAAGAAGAAGAAGAAGATATATCAAGGTTATATTTCAGGGACATTAGTGAATGTTTATTTTTATTGTTAAGGGAAGCTTATTCCATGATTCTCGAAGAGAATATGCACTGTATCTGTTACATTTTTTATATTATTATTTATTTTAAAATATGAACTAGCAGAATGAGTGATGGACAGGGAATCCACAGATATATTAGAAAGGAAATAGGCTAAGTGGGCAAAGTGGACAAAGAGTAAGGGAGAAAGTAGGGAGGAAGAGGAGATAGAATATTAAATGTAGACTAAATAGACTTACTGTCTGTCTCTTTCTGCATCAAGCTAATGAAATGCAATAAAACATAATGGCTTTTCACAAAAACAGTTAAAAACTACAAAGTCTTAGACCTTGTGATGGAATACAGATTGTAAAACAGTTGCTGAACTTTGGCTCTCAGGTGGCCTTATTAAATCAAGTTTTTGGATGCCTAGCGATGCAGAGGAAGGGTATGAATATTGAGGAAGGTTAGGGATGCTGAAGAAAACTAAGCATGCGGAGGATAGAAAGGAATGCTGGGGAATGATTGAAATGCTGAGGATTGCTGGGGATACTGAGGATTGCTAGGAATCCTGGGAATTGCTAAAAATACTTTCCCGCATCCTTTGTGGAAGCTGAACCTAGAGTAGAAATTATACCAGGATTAGCAACAAATGCCTGCCACTGAGGTATGCTGCAGGAACATTGTTTGTTAATTAAAATAAGGCATTGACCTTTTAATTTTATTAAGCAAAATATTGCTGGACGGTGTAGTCAGTTTAAGTATTTTTTATTGGGGTGGTGTATGCATGCCTGTTAAATTATCTGCAATCACTTATTATATAAATGTCAATTTACTATTAAAAAGAAACTATTGCAGTAGTAACCCACATGCAATGTGAGCTGCTTGACACTATGGACGTCAGAAAATCATGTCATTTTGCCCATTTTGATTAAGGAAGGCAGCTCAGTTAATTACTATGATGACACCCCTGGGAGGGCTGGGTGTTACATATTCAGCATATGGGCCATAACATGACATGTGTACACATGCTCCAGCTGTCATCACACATACGTGGAAGCTCATACGTTTATCAAGGATAACATGGAAGCCATCACTTTGGTGAGGGTACACACCAAACCACCAAGAGGAAATGATTTGACAGCACTGAAAAATCCCTTGATCAAGCTTATTGGTTAATAACTTTATTGTGATTGGCTCTCTCAATGTTGGGAACAAACATAATTTATTATTTGCAGCAAGAATGATGAGTATGTATGGGAATTAAGAAAATGTCAGTATAGGTATAGTACAATTAGGTTAAATAAGGGATATTATTTAATTGTTTGTTTGTATATGCTTCTGCTTGTAAGCAAGCCTTGTAGGCTGTGAGAGGCAGGAGGGGTTAATTATTACAATAAATGTGAAAATAAATCACTGTTTAAATATGTCTTACAACTTCCTGCCATGCTCCAGAGAAGACATTTTGAGAGTTTCATTAGCATTTAACAGTTGCAGCCTTGTTTTACAGCAGTACAGTGTAATACACAGAAGAAGGCACACTCTGGGGGAAAAAAAGCACTGCTCTCTAGCACTAGACAGAATGAAAGTTTGTAAACCATTCATCTGCATAGAGAGATATTGAGGGTCATCATCTCAAACCTTTCATCTATCATAGTCAATTTGACACATTTTTGTTACAGTAATTTAAAGAAGTTCTGTTTTGTTTTTCTGCGGAATATTCAAGCAAAGAAATTAAAGTGAACCAATGCTACGTACTGTGATATATTATTAAACTTTGTTACTTACTTGTAACATTCACTTTCAAGATTTATTTTTCTGTACAGATGTATTATGTCTGCAGGACAATTTATCCTGAAGTACTTGGAGATGATTTCATTTAAAGAGTTATTGCCTCAAGTCTTATTTGATTTTCTGTGTCTTACAGAAAAGAACTCTAACGATTCTATTGGCTTTATATAGTTTTTATTTTACTTCATGCTTAATAGCAGTAATTAAGTTTTGTCATCAAAATTCTTTTCCCCAGTGTTCACAGAGCAAAACGTTAACCCTGGAAAGTAATGCAATGTTTTTAGACTTGAAATGGCACCATTCATTCCAAGTATTGCACATTCTGGGATATGTCACTCACGTTGTTCTTCAGAAATCATTTTTAATTCCAGAAGGCGACAGTTTTCTAATCTACTCAACACAATCTATAAACTGATAAGAATGTGTCATGCTCAGAAATCTACAGATATTAAAATAATTGCTGCACTTAATTTAATTGAGTTTTGCACTTCCATTGTCAAGTCTGACCTCTTCACATACAGTATATTTTGGTGAAAAAAGGTTGAGAAATACAGATGTGTTTGATAGTAAATCTGTATAGAATTCTTGCTCTTCCTAAGCAGCAGCTAAATGGTTAAATTCTCTGCACTTTCTGAAACTGGCAGAATGTGCAGTACTGTAGTTTCAATTCCTTTTAATAGCAACATCGCACTGTTTGTGATGTATTGCTATTTTAATTGTATTCTGTACTAAGATATGCATGAAGCAAGATTCATATCACCATTCAATTTTTTTGAGACAGTAAAACAAATACACTTTGGCAAACATAATCCTGCAATTCTGAACCCCTGTTTTTCTTAGAGGCTGTGAAATCACTTGACTATAAGTATATTGCTTCTATATTAAACATAGAAGGGTTTCAGGTACCCTGAGATTTCTGTCTGTTGAAATCACATCTGACACAGACAGTTAAATCATGTTGGGTACTATTATCTGTCAATATTAACCTTCTGCAATATATGGATGCATTCTTTCATTGTTACTCTAGATACCACAGTACAAACATATCATTTAATTTATTGCTTACAGATGTGGTGCATAATAATGTGTTCTCATCAGTTTACAATCAAAATGTTGAGGTGACTTACCTCGACAGTGAGACTGACAAACACAGAGTCAAAACTGCAAACTGCTTTTTCGTTCTTCAGAGAAAGACTTGGTGTGGAAAAACTCAATGGCATCTACAGCATGCCTCTCTTTCTCAGGGTGGAGTCTGTGAATGGGTCTGAAGCATTCCTTGAAGGCTAAAATGTTAATTGTGTCTATGTTTATCAGAGGCATAGCATGCTGAATCATTGCAAAATAACACAATCAGACAGTTGACCATGTAATTCTCAGCAGGGAAACTTGTTTACTTCTTGGCATCTTATATAGTGAGGGTTAGTTTTTGTCACCTTTGTATTGGCGATTAGTCATTTATTCATTCATTCATTCATTTACTCGCACATTTTCTTATATCTGCTTTACCCTACTCATATCACTTTGGAACTGGAGGCCATCGCAGCAAGCAACAGGAGTAACTCAGTTAATCAAAATTGGTACTTACGTATTAGCGCAACCAGATTTTCACGGTTGAGGTAATATGAATGCTGGCATGAAAACGAGTGTGGTAATTAGTGCCACTTGTTATTTTACGTCTTTACTTACAACAAATAGGTTTAGCTTACATTCAGGAAGATAAAACAACTGTGAAAGTCTTCTTCCTGTTTTGCGTGCTTTACACACGCACGGTTTAATTGCCCGGGCTGCTGTGTATGTTACTGTCGAAAGGAGTGCTTTTCTCTATCAAGATGGAATGCTGAAAAGAAAAACACTGGGAGACCTGGAGAAATGCTTTTTTGTAGACTATTTATCAAAATTTACAAACAGACTTGAAAGGAGGAAAACTTTTTTTTTTTAAGAATAGAAGCTTGCAATAACAATAAAAGGTTTGCCAAACTGATGATATTGCATTATGCTGACATGTAGGGTAGTTTGGTATGTGAGAAGTTGACAGTGGTGCTTTGGCTACTTGTATTGTGATAGTGCTATCCTCGGACAAACGGAGATTGTGTTTCAATGATTACGGCTAAAAAAGATGTGGATTTCTCATTCGCTGTTGTACTGTTTCTGTGTGTGGAGAGAAAGTTGTCAGCAATTGTAGTCACATCTTCCTGAATGTAAGCCAAACTTATTTGTTGTAAGTAAAGACATAAAGTAACAACTTACACTAATTCCCACACTCGTCTTCAGGCCAGCATGCAGTTAAACATTACTTTTTCCATGTTTAATCGATAATCCTGCCTCAAAAAAAAATTCAGTGTGAAAGAAAACAGTTAATGTGATATTTTCAAGTCAGTACTGGTAAAATTTATACATCTGGAAGCAACCGGTATTATCATGAAAATCTGGTTGCGATAATACATAAGTAGCATCAAATCCTGATGGGGTGTATTTTCAGCATGTTCTTCCTGAAGTTCCAGAACATATGTTTCACCCCTGCCTCTTCTGTCATGCAGCTTCACTCCTTTTATAATCTTTTCAGTGTGAGATACCCTCTGTGCAGTTTTCGTAATATCTGATTTCTTACCCAGTGCCTTTTTGGCATCTCTGATGTCACTTTGAGGACTTTTCACCATTAGGCTACCTCAGTCTGCCACCCTTCTTCCCTCTCCCATCCCTTACTTATCTCTGTCATTCTTTTCTGGTTTCCAATGCTTACACCCTCAGATCTTCATAAATCATTCTGCTTTCACCTTTCCCCTGCCTTACTGCCTTATACATTTTTCCCAATGGACTCTCCTTTCCTTTCTCTCTTTTCTTTTCCTGAGCTTTTCTTTCCTCCCTATTCCCCAGACATTTTTCTCCAGCTGATGTACATCCAGCATTTATAGTTTGTTAATCCAAATTCCTGCATTAATTCCTGCACAATCTTTAATACTGTCTGTCCTCCTGCCCTTTCCTGTTTTAACTCTTGTGTCTGTTCTTACCCCCTTTCCTTCCAGTTTTCTAGTTGTTTTTTTTTCACTATGAAAAAGCCCCATCCTCTTCTTCCCAAGGGTATCTTTCTTCCCCTTGTCCCAGTGTCACATTAACTCCATCTCTTTTATGCCTCTTATTCATTTATTTTATTTTCCCCCACAATCATATTTGCCTTTTCTCCTAGTGTCTTTTTGTCCCCCCCCCCTTACTCTCTATTCACCTAAATAGGTGTGTGGATATGTGTGATAGTCGCCATCCTCTTTTTTCCTACTTATTCTTATATTGTTTTTTAAGACCCTTCTTCTGTCTCCATTCCTTTTCTCTATACATGCTTCTGCATTATTGTGTCTATTGGCAGGTTTCTTAGCATATGTGCTATAACTTGGCATATCATCATTCTAATCACATTGACTCTACATAATTGTGTGTATGTTTTATGTCCCCTTCCCTGCAGTATCCCCTAGATTTTCTCACTTCCCTTCTCCAAGTTACTTTGTACTATATCAATTAATGTGTGTTATGTATATATATATATATATATATATATATATATATATATATATATATATATATATACTTCAAGATATTTGGGGTAGTCCCCATCCTGAATGTGTTCCACATTTCCATTTCATTTTTCCTGTCCTATCCTGGCCACCACTGTTTTCTTCTGTTTGTATCTAAGACCTGAGGTCCTTTCAAATATTGCAAAATATGGCATTATTTCTTCTATGGGTATCTCAACATTCTCTGGCATAAGCATGTCATAGTCTGTTTCTCCCCAGGCCTCTGCTGTAAATGGGTTCTGCCCCAGTCAGACTTTCTCAGTAAATAAATATTAAATAAATAAATAAATAAATAATCAGGTACCCTGAATGTATTCCTGTAATTCCTTCCATTTGTTCTTTCTAACTTATTCACATCAATAGCTAGCTCTTCTATAATTAGCATGAAGAGCCCCAGGGAAAGAGGGCACCCTTGTCTGTCCCCCCTCTCTACTTTTAGTGCTGTGGAAACTCTTCCATTTACCATTTAATTTAGTGTTCACAGTTCACTGTAAATTGTCTTTAACAGTCCTATAAATTGTTATCCAATTTCTTTCTAGTATCTCCAAGAGGAATTTCCCATCTAACTGTTTTGAAGACCTTTTATAGTTCAAAAAAGATTATTCCTGCCTGTGTTCCCCTTTTTTCTTTTCAGTGTCTGTGAACTGTTTTAGGGGTAGCCAATTAATTTCTAGTCTTCTTCCTTTCACAAAGCCATTCTTCTCATCTTGTATTATTTTTGGCAGAATCTCATCTAGTCTACATGCTATCATTTTTGCCATCCCTTTGATGACTGTGTTTATTAAGGAGATTGTTCTGTAATGTCCTACTTCCATCCTGTCTTCATCCTCTTTTGGGATCACTATCATCCTGGTTCTTTTTGACTGCGTCTATTATTTCCTCTGTTTCACTTATCTTTTGGCACTCCTCCTTCATAATGGCCCATATTACCCTCCATCCCTTTGTAGAACTTTACCAGGTATCCATTCATTATTTTCACTGCCTATTTGATCTCTTCCATCGTGGCTTTTACATTCAGTTTCTTCCTCTATATTCCTTCTACTTGGTACCTTCCTTTTCCTTCTCCTGTTCCTGGTATATTTTTTCTTAGTATTCTCCTAAAGGAGTCTCCAACCATCCTGTCCTCCTCTACTATCTGGGTCTATATCACATTGTCGAACTCATAAAAGTTCGAACGTCATATGGTCGACACCATATGATCGAACTTTTAAAAGTTTGAACATTTCAAAGGAGATCTCCATACAGTGCGAAAGGGAAGATTTCCCTTTTCTACACTGTAGTGCAGTCTCAGAGTTGGTATATTTAAAGAGAGGAGAATGGCTTGCCCCCCTGCTTAAACTGTTCAGGTAGTTTTTTTCTTTGTTTTTTGGGTTTTTTTTATCACATTTTCAAACTTTTAAAAGTTCAGTCATATGGTGTCGACCATATGATGTTTGAACTTTTAAAAGTTCAATTATGTAATATAGATGCGATTATCTCTCCCTCTGTCCCTCTAATACTTCTTTCCTTTTTCTTCCCTTTTCCTTTTCTTCTACATCCTCTCTAGATGTTTCCCCGCTCCTCTCCTATTATCTACCGGGAATCCTTCAATGATCATTGCATTACTTCCTCTGCAGTTGTAACCTTTCATTCTAGTTCAGTTTTTTATTGCTGATTCATCTGGCTTCTGTCCTTGGTACTTCTCTGTTATATACAATTTTCCATGATTCTCTTTGTGCCCTGCTCACTTCTCCTTTAATTTGGCTTCCTCATTCTCATCTCACTTCCTTTTCCACCCACCCTTTCTCATGATTTTACCCTTACTGCTGCTTTGATTCCATACCTTCATTGCTCCCCTATCTTGTCCTTATTGTTCTCATTCTCTGTCTCCTATATCAGTTTTTGCAACTGTTATTTCCTTTCATGATCTTTTCACCAGCATTTTGCCCATCAACATCCCAAGCTCTTTGTTTGTTGCTTCTCTGTCCTTATTGTCCCTACTACTGCTGCATGATCTGATATGTATCTCACCTTTATTTCTATCTCCTCCACATTTTTAGTGTTACTTTTCCTTAGTATCCTGATAAAACAGCATGCCTGTAAGTGCTTCAGAGTAGCGAGCTAGAAAGCACCTATAAGGGAAAAACAAATATGTAGTCTATGTACTGGCTTAATACTAATTCATCTCTTATCACTTTCATTGGAATGCTTCTTTGGAATTGAAATGTGAACTAATTTGCTCTGTCAGTAATGAACTATTCCTACCTGCAAATTCAAAACAATTTGTTCCTAAATTAAAAAAATAATAATACTGTGCTATATCTACAACTATGTTATCGCCAACATCTCTGTAAATTTTCAGTGTAATTAGTTGTACATTCTGTCGCATGTTTAGCTGTATTTTTCTGCCCTCTCTGGCTCAGGTTTTGACTGAAAAGGAACTTTGGACCAGTTCACATACCTAGTTAACAGATGTTAAATAAATACAACTAAATAAATAAATAGCTGAACATAGTTTCCTCCTTTATGTAAGGGCAGGGTATAAGATATTTTTCCGGATAGCTGAAATGTTGTCTGTTGATTAATATGGATGCTCAGTATCCTACTGCATTTGAAGTGATTTAAATGTTATCTGCAGGGAGCTTATCTATGGCAAGGGTTTTGGGCTTTAATTTCTGCAGAAATGTTTTGATTGTGGATATAAGGTTTGGTTCTAAAGTGAAAGAATTATTGTGATTGTTAGTATGCAGATTAGGATTAATATTGTTGTTATTTTTAATGACTTTGGTTATTGTTTGGATGGCATGAGTGTTGTAGCTGGTGATGATAGCTTCTGGGGGACAGTTGGGGTTGGTGTTCCTTGCTTGTCGCTTGAGGTACAGAAGTGAATTCATGGAGGCTCAATAAGGCTTAGAGTTGTTTTGGTTAGATCTTGGAGTGTAAGGTAGTATTTTTGTTGTCTTTGGGTACCTTTATTAAGGTTATGGAGTTGCTTGAATGTCTGGTAGCTTTGTTGTGTTTTCCTGTTTAAATAGGATCTTCAGGCTTTATCCTTTGTACGATTATTTTTGTAGTTGTTTCTGGCCACCATGGGGAAGGATTTGCCTATACTTCTTTCTCATGGGGTTCATTTTATTGAGTATATAAGGAAAGCTCTAATTCAGTTTCACTGTTGTATCATATAATGGTAGGTATTTTAAGGTTTTCCAGTAACTTGATTTTTAGGATAGATGTGAATGCTTGTTTGGCATATTTGGTGGTATCATGAACAATGTTATAGGCATGTTCTTTTGGAAGACATATTGATGCCCATAGTCATAAGTTGGCAGAAGGTCACTAACAGTGTCACAGAGAGTTCCAGAGAATGTAAGTTTACTAGGACTGGATTTTAGAACCCAATCTATTATTGATTAGTTATTGTTTGATCTCTTATACCTGGTGGGTGTAGAAGTAAGTGAACCATATACAGTTATTGAAAGCTGGGATGTGTTCATGGTGATTGAATTCTAGTCTATGTTAAAGTCAGCTAAGATTATAGTTTCCTGGTAGATATTACTAGCTACCCAGCAGAGGATATCTTCAACAGCAGGCATGGTATTGTCTGTGGAATGTTTTTGCAGTTGTTATATTTAAGGTATAAAATAATTAGCTCAGCATTACTAAACTGGGAAATAGTGTGTTAGGGTAAAAAATTGCTACCCAGAACAACTTTTTATCTTTGCTATCACTATATAGTAAACCGTATCCTACAGGAAGTATTTTTTATCTCTAATTTCAGGTTTTAGCCCCGTTTCAATTATAGAGTAAGAATTTATTAACAATGATAAGTTTTAGCAGAGTTTTACTGTGTGACTTTGAATGTGAGCAGGTTATGCTATACTTTTATTTAGAAGGAACAGAGGTGGTGGAAGAAAAGAAGGGTATGTATCGTAGAAAGAGTAAGGATTATTAATAAAGGAACAGTAACTAGAAGGAATAATGAATGGCTGTGTTAACTGGTTGGAGTGAATAAATCAAAAAAAGAAGACAATCTAAATTGCTTTGTAATGCAACTTTCAGTGGGACTGCCCTTTCTGGTGCTTGTTGTTATGGCTTATCATAAAAATAAATTAGCTCGGTATATTTTCATAGGTTCATAGGTCCATGGGCTGTTGAGCTTACTTTCTGCACCCCCACTGGTACACCCAACTAATTATTCCCCCTGTCCATAATGAAAGGGGGAATGGCCTGGGGTATATTTTTGGCTTTCCATCTATTTGTCTAACTTAGATTTAAATAAATGAGCAACATGCTTTCCTTTACAGAGTGGTGGTTTGTTAGAGACGTGGAGGATTCTTTGGGAGAGACGTCTGCCATGCCAGCAAGTCCTATTTATGTTGCACTACAAATGTGATATTTGCCCATTCATCTTATATTTGCATTAGTAGCTATCCAGAAAAACAATACATCAACAGGACTATGTCATTTACAACTTTATAGGCCAGGTATACATCACCACACCTAATCTAAATTAAAAAAGTTCCTTAGCAGTCAATTGCATGAGGTAACATTTTCCTAATGACAGTGGGTGTGTGATGATCAAAGGGCAGTTCATTATTCATGAAGGTGCCTAGGTCTCTGATGATGGTGTCTGTTTTAATGGGGGTATTCTTTATGTGGTAGGAATGTGAGAATTTCTGTTTATGAAAATGTATGATGCCATATGGTCCTGGCATCACATGTTTGACTGTGGCCCTCTTGGAAGATCCACGTGTCTTCAGTTGAATTGATGATGGCTCTAAGCTTGAAACTGTCTGTGAATTTGGTCAACTGAAGGCCTTTAATGACAGATATGACATCAGAGATGTAGGTGCCAAATAGAAGAGGTGCCAAGACAAATCTCTGGGGTACACCATACATGATAAGTGTCTTGGAGGATAGGTGTCTTCAACAGTAATAGGTTGGTGCCTATTACTGAGTCAGTTGGCAACCAGTATGTATATTGTGTTTAACAAGCTTGTTGATGATACCAGAGTGGGGTTTAGTATCAAAAGCCTTAGCTAGATGAAGGTGAGCTGTGTGCACAGAGTTACCTTCATCTGGTGCTGCTATGGCTTTTTCAAAGAAGTCAAATAATTTTACCTGGAATGATCTTCCTTTCACATAGCCAAATTATTTAATGTCTAGGGATTGTAAGTTCTCTGTGCCATTTTCTGATGCTGATGAGGTTAATAGAGCTATAGTTACTGGGATCCCTGTTCGGACCAACTTGGTGAAGGGGGACTACTACAGCTGTTTTTCAGATTTCTAGTAGAAATCCAAGGCATATGCTGTATTTCAGTAACTGAAGGAAGAGATCTGACAAAGAGTATCTCATAATAACACGGACAAACCCTGGTACATTACAGTGGCTATTAGTCCTGGAATGCACTTTTAATATCTGTTCAGAGTCGATTACCCTGTGGAGAGGTATGGACCGGATACTTTAATGTGGGACAGAGGGGAGTAGATGGAGCTTAATTCATTTGCAATGAAGTTTGCTATACCCTCAGGGTTTGAGTGGTTGACAGTATTAGAGATAAGCTTAGTGCAATGATACATATTAGTTTTGAGGTTCATTTCATAATTAAAGAATGTCTTGTGCTCATCCTTTGCTGATGTAACTATTTTTGGTTCATAGTTAGGTTTATGGGATTAGATTTTGATCCTGATTTCTTTGTTAACCTATTGAAGTTGATTATAACATGCTAAGTTTTTGTTCTATTCTTTACATCTGTGAGCTTTTCCACTCATTGTACAGTTTGTTCATAGCTGTGTTCTAGCAGAGGAGTTTGTTTCTAAAGCTGGTTTTATAATGCTGGTGAACAGAACCATGAGCTTTTATAGAGAGTTGAGTTGAGAGTATAAACTATGGGTATATGTGGTGGTATTTACAATACAGTCAGCTAGTAGGGGGGATTGGTGAGTCACCTCAAGTCATCATCAAGTTCAAAGCGACTGGCCTAGAAGAAGTCTATAAAGACAGTTGGGTTATTTAGGTTCATCACTGACCTCTGTTGGGACTGTATGTCAAACAGAATGATTGACAAGTGAGAGTATGAAAATCAGCAAGAAATAGACAAGGGTTTTATTGCTATTTGCAAGATTGAGTGCTGTTACAGAGGGAGTGTATTATTTAATCAAAGGAGCTTGCATTTATAAAATCAAGGAAGTATCAAGCGCATGCATCTGTAGAGGTGCAGGTGTGCCAATATCCCCCTTCCATAAATCATTGATTCTGTTTCCACATACCTTTGATGAGACTGAGGAGACCATAAGGACTATGTCCTCTAAAAAGTCCTCTAGAGAAATGGTGTCTGGGTTAATGAAGAGAGACTCTAGTTCATTAAGAAATGTTTCATGATTTGAGGGTATCATGGATAGAGTGGTTTTTGATATTAGGATATGAAGGGGCTTCTAGCCATTATACTGATTTGATTACTCTAGAGTTGATGGGATTTCAGATAAAGACAGGCATGCCACACAAGAGTTACAACTATCTATACTTGCAGTGCCTAAAGAAGTGGTCAAGCAGAAAAAAGCTAAGTATGTACAGAGTACTGTCACTTCCCTGGAACCAGGTTTCTGTGATAACGCAAATACCAATGTTTTTCATAGTTAGGATGCATTTTCCTATTTAGCCTCTTTACAGTGATATTTGCCAGAACTTAATGTATATTGTCTAAGTTAGTAGCATAAGTAGACTGATATTGGATAAAAATACTATAAAGAGTAAAGAATGTCTTAAATAGTATTTCAGAACCCTCAGAAGATAGATGCAGGCCGCTTTTGTTATTATTATTTATATTTGTTTATAATGGTAGTGCACTGATCTTAATGGACCATTTATAGGCACAGCCCAGGTGAATAGGATCACATACGAAATGAACAAAACATATTTACAGATACATGAATATGCTAAAAACATGCACACACACACACACACACACACACACATATATATATATATATATATATATATATATATATATATATATATATATATATATATATATATTAATATATATGGATGTACTTCTAATTACCGAAATACAGCTTACTTGAATCTCATTAGAGTGAGACGACAACACTGAACGTTCACTTAAACGAACTTTCACATCACCAGAATTTTAAACAGGGAAATGAGGCAGTTGGCCAATGTGTTAAATTTGCCCTTTTCTCCACTATATTGCAATCTCAGTGTTGGTATATATAGCTGGGAGGAGGGGCTGTGGGGGAGGGTTGACATATTTGTGTGTCTGTTGTTGAATGTTGGCCAACTGCCTCTTTTTCCAGTTTAAAATTCCGGTGATTTGAACGCTCATTTAAGTGAACGTTCGGTGTTGTTGTCTCAATCTAGTGAGGTTCGAGTAAGTGGTATTTCAGTAATTAGAAGTAGACCCATATGTATATATATATATATATATATATATATATATATATATATATATATATATATACATGTGAAATTAATGGATAAGATAGTCATAATGACCGAGATGTCTTATGCTACAGGGAGAGCAGCATATCATCATATAGATAGGTATGAAGACATTACAAGAAGCAATTGAGAATAGTTGCAGGAAAAGATAGCATGGAGACATCCTAGCAAAACAGGTAGAATGGTCTTCCATCTCTGTCGGGCCTAACCCACAATGGGCCTCCTCAAATAGGCACTAATCATAGGATCATAGGAGGTTACTAGGCGTATTGGCCTTGAGGCCCTTATATGTCTAGCCAAGAGTTTGGCCCATGTTTAGACAAATCAGCACCTGATGCCCCTGTCCAGCAGGGACATGGGTGGAATCCCAGGGGTATATTTTCTGTTTCCCATCCAGCTATCCAGGTTGCGCTTAAAAAGGGGTAAAGAGTTACTCTGCTTGATGTGGAGAGGGAGTCTATTCCATAGATGGAGTCTCTAGGATACAAATCTGTCCCACCAACAAGTCTTGTTGATGTCACAGAGCAGGTTGAGGCTGAGCATGTGGGTTACTTGAGTGGAGCTTGACTGCGGATATGAAGCAGTCCCATCAAGTTGGTATCCGTGATCGCCTTGTATGCCAGACAGAGGTCACCTCTATAGAGTCTGTATGAAACTCAGTAGAGGGATAGGGCTTTTAGCCTATCTGTGTAGGGTAGATGTTTGAGGCCCCAGATTCTCCTGGTGAGGAATGTCTGCGGTCTCTCCAGCTGCTGCATGTGCCTTATGAGGTACGTGCTGAAAGGGCCGTTGTACTCAGTAATGGGCCTTATAAGGGAAGAATACAGGGATGTTATGACCTCCTTGTCCCTGGAGGAGATACCCTTACTTATGAGGTGGGCCATGTAGAAATCTTTCCATACAACAGAAGCAACACTCCACAAAGGGGGAGCCACCACTGATCCCAGGAACTATCGCCCTATTAGTCTGACGAGCCTGGTCTGTAAGGCCATGGAATGTATCATCATGGAACTCATAAACAAAGACGTTGATAACCTCCAAACTCTGGACCTCACCCAGTTCGGGTTTGTTAAAAGCAGATCATGCCTCCTGAACCTGATCGACTTATTTGAGGCAGTTACCAAAGCTGTAGACGAGGGTAAGGTGGTTCACACACCCTATCTTGACCTCGCCAAGGCTTTTAACACCATCCCCCATTCTGGAATTATAGCTAAACTCACTAAACTAGGTATAAATCCCTACATCACAAGACGGGTTGCCAATTGGCTCACTGACAGAACCGACACTGTAAAGGTTGCAGACTCCAAATCTGACTTCAAACCAGTGACAAATGGATTACCACAGGGTTCAGTCCTGGGACCTCTCCTGTTTGGTATCTACTTCTCTGAAGTACAGGCTAACACAGAAGGCCTTTGACTAATGAAGTTCGCAGATGACTGCAAACTAGGAGCCATAGTTGAGTCCCCAAATGATGTGGACATCCTACAGAAGGGCCTCGCGGAGACAGATGCCTGCTGTCAGAGCCATGGCCTCAAGCTTAATGCCAAAAAGTACATTGTCATCCCCTTTGGTAAAAACTCTGTACCCATGAACTACCACATAGGCAGCTGTCTACTTAATGCCAAATCCGTGATAAGAGACCTGGGGAGCCAGGTGGACAATAGTATCTCATTTGATAATCACATCACCACAGTAGTCAGGAAATCCTTCTGTGTGGCACACCTCATCACAAAAGGGTTTTCATCTGGGAAAAAAGGTGTCATTGTTCCCCTCTATCGAACATTCATTAGACCCATTATAGAGTACAATGCCCCTTTTTGAAATTTACCTCACAAGACATCTGCAGCAGCTGGAAAGGCCACAGAAGCACCTCACAAAGAGGATTACTGGCCTCAAACAGATTCCCTACACTGACTGTCTCAAAAAACTCCATCTTTACTCCATAGCATATCGCCTACTCCAAGGTTATCTCTGCCTAACATATAAAGCTATGTCAAACCCAGAGCTGTTGGACATGCTACACCTAAAGAAATCCCAATCCCTCTGAGCTACATGCTCTAGGGACCTAAATCTTGTCACCACAATAAACAGGTGGTAGCTTGTTCCAGAGTATGGGATAGATTCCTGTCCCAGAGACTTCCCATACTCTGGAACAAGCTACCCATTTTTGTCAAGCCAAGTTCCTTATTAGCCCTCTTCAAGAAAAATCTTGATGATTGGATGGGAAATAAGAAATGCACCCTGGTGATCACTTCTGTGGCTCTGCTCAACAAGGCCACAGGAAAATAACTTTCTTGGGTGGCATAAGCCAGGGAACCTTGTTGGCTAGGCTTACTTAGGCCCTTGGGCCGATAGCCTAGTACCTACCTATGAACCTATGAACCTACGAACATGGTGGTCAAAGTCAGGTTGCTATTAACCTGGGTGCCCAAATCCCTCACGACTGATTGTGTGCTTAGGACATTGTTATTAATGTGATCATTTGTGGGGGTGTCACTCTCCCCAAAGGGGATGATGATGCATTTTTTGGTATTCATCTTGAGGCCATGTTTCTGGCACCAGTCATTTGTCTGAGTGAGACCCTCTTGGAGGATGTCCACATTACTAGAGGAACTGATGACAGCACCCAGCTTGCAGTCATTTGCAAACTTGGTTGGCCATGGCCTACTGGTTTTGGTCTATACCTCAAAAAAGTATATCCCGAATAACAGAGGCCCCAAGACCACACCCTGGTGTACACCACTTGTTATGGGTCTACTGCTTGAGGTAGCTTCTTTTATTTTAATTACATGGGTTCTATCAGTAAGCCAGGTTGCTATGCATCTGGTAATATATGGATTGATGCCTAGCTGAGAGAGTTTATCTATTATGCCCAAGTAGGGAATAGTGTCAAAGACTTTGGCCAGGTCAAAGTAAGTGGTGTGTACTATCTTCCTCTCATCCATGGCTTTGGTCACTGTTTCAAAGAAGTCGACCAAATTTAGCAGACATGACCTCCCTTTGATGAAGCCAAACTGTGTGGGATCAAGTGCTTGGAGGTTACTAATGTCCTTGTTAATAAGGTGCATGATAATCCATTCCATGGCCTTGCAGATCAGGCTAGTTAGGCTGATGGGTCTATAATTTCCTGGATCAGTGAACACTCCACCTTTGTTTAAAGGGATGACAGTGGCTGTCCTCCACTCAGCTTGGATGAAGCCAGTACTCAGGCTTTGATTGAATATAGTGCCTAATGGTGCTCCACGTTCCTGCCTGGGTTCACATAGGATGCAGCCTGGGATGTTATCAGGTCCCATGGAGGCTGTATTATTTTGCCTTTGAGACAGCAATGATGATCTGTTCCCTAGATATAAGGGGAGGAGGGCAGGTACTGCAGATGTCCTGATTTACTGATGGAGGGAAAGAGGGGGGAAAGTTTTCGGTGAATCTGTCAGCCAGCAAGTTTGCTATATCTACAGCATTTGTAAATGTGGTGTCCTTGACCACCAGTTCTGAACAGATCTGGGTGCTTCCTTTGAGATTGCAGACATATGTGAAGAAGGCCTTATGATTGTCTCTAGTAGATGTGGCCAATTTGGATTCAAAGTTTGCTTTGGAGGATTTCACTAGTGCCTCTTATTTGCTTGTTCAGGCTAAGGAGACATTGCTTCCAGTTGGGCACCTTCTTCTTCTTGGTCCTGGACAGCAAATTTTTCCTTTTGTTATAGAGCTTATTTATTGCAATGTTCACCAGACAGGCTTGCTTCTCCTTGCGGAGGATGACTTAGACCTGTCGGGTATTCCTGATTTCATGCATCTATTATAAATGTTTGTATCATGCTTTGGTATAGTTTTAGATGCTGGTGCCAGTTCCTACAGAGGGGGATGGGGGATGTGAAGCTGTTTATTCCATCCTTCAGGGGGCTGTAATCAGCTTTGGAGAAGTTTTTTTGTCTGATCCTAGCTAGAGGGTGGGGGCTGGGGGAGATGGTGACTTCGAAAGTGACTACTTTGTGGTTGGATCTTACCAGGGAGGATGATACTATAGGGATGCTGCAGTGGTTACTCATGTTGGTTAATACCAAGTCCAAGATATTATCACCTCTTCTGGGGGTAGTGACTAGCTGTTCAAGGCATTTGCCCTGACAAAATCAAGGAATCTTGGCATTTGTGTTCTGGTATGAGTAGTTCTTCCAATTTAGGTTTGGGAAGTTAAAGTCACCCAGGATCAGGGTAAAGGTTTGAATCTTGATAGATTTGAACAGGTCCAAATAGGTGGATTGGGCATCTTAAGTCACATTTGGGGCATGGTAGCTAGCCAGGGTTTGAATAGGGTCTTGTCAGTGGTTAACTGCACCTGGAGTGTCTCTTCCACGTCATACTGTTTGACCAGCCTGGAGGTGTGTATATATTTAATGTATATTGAAACCCCGCCTCTTTTGGCTTTACTGCCCACAGTTTGGGGTCTGATTGTCTGACAGGATGAGTAACCAGGTAAGACCGAGGTGCTCTCTGCAGCTTTGAACCAGATTTCTGTGTTATAATTTTCCAGGGTTAGGAATGCTTGCAATGAGTGCAGTTTCATGTTTACACTCCTAGCGTTTAGCAGCATGACCTTTGATTTGTGTTTTGTTGAAATTTTTATGTTGGTAGTTTTAACCTCATCACTTTTCCTAAAAAAGGCACTATAGGGGAGGCAAGAGCCTTTGCAAGAATCCTGAAGCCCAGGTGAGACAGATGCAGGCCATCTCTGGCAAAGAATCATGGTCTGTTGATCATATCTTCCCAGGCTGTCAGGTACTGGATCCCCTGGAATGACACCAGAAACTAAGCCAATTGTTAGTCAATCATTTTCTGTTTGTATTGAGGCGTCATTCTGGGTGATGTTAGGATGCTGCTTAAGGCTAGGGACATACCTGCCTGCAACACATAATCAGTGAGCTCAATCATGTCTCTCTTCATGTAGTCCAGAGAGGTACAAATCAAGTCATTTATGCCAACATGGACTATGACAGAGTCATAACAGTACCTGTCGTTGAGAGACTTGAGTGCATGTGTGATATGGTGGATTCTGGCACCTGACAGACAACTAACCGTGACTTTCTCCTTATCTAGCCTGGTGAGAGGCACATCTGTGTGCCTCACAATGGAGTCTCTTTTGACTAATATGTTGGGTTTATGGTGAAGCCTTAGTGGCTGTGAGGCACCAGTGTGTAGACTGTGTGTGGTATGTGGTGTGGAGGGCTGTGGAGATGGTGTGTATTTTTGCCTCAGAGGTCTCCTTTGTTTAGTTATGTTTATGTGGAGGACTTCAGCATATGTAGGTGTGTGTTGTTTAGGTGTGAGTGGTGTTTGAGGTGTAGCGATTGTATCGACAACCTTTTCGGTGTCAGATATACTGGTATGAGTGGGGGAGAGCTTGGACTCTAGGTTCCTAATGTAATTGCATCTCTCACAAACTGTATTCCTAGATGGTAGTAGTAGTAGTTGGCTGTCCGTGTACATGAGGCAGTTGCTTATACTGTCTCAAGATGCCCATATCAACCAGACTGGCATAAGATAATTGTTAAAGTCAATAACATTTTGTTTATATTGTGTCATCATTCTCAGTGACAGGAGGATACTGCTCAAGACCAACTAATTTCCAGTTTTAGAGACATACTCGGTCGGAAAAGTCCATCATTGCCATCTTCATATAGTCTATGGAATTGCATCAAAAGTCATTGATATGTGATATTCATACTCAGGGTGACTGGACTTGAGTGTTCTGGTAATATTGCAGATTCTAGCATCTCAGAGTCAGCTGTTACCTTGTTTTTGCTGGGACTTGTTAGTGGTATGTTGCTGTGCCAAACTTTGCAGTCACTTATAACACGTAAATCACCATGGTGAGTTCTCTTATAGACTAAAGGGCCTAGCCTGCCTAGTGACTCTTACTGTGATGGTGCTGGATTAAGCTGTATATGGCATAGAATGGATGTTACTGTGCTGCTATGGTGCTTACGTCTGCAGTGCTGCTGCTAAGAATTATTGGTGGTTTAGAAAGTGATTTTTGGAGCACCTAAGCATGGGAAGAGTTTACCTTTGTCTTACTGTGTGTAAATGTGGTGTTCATATGGGCACTGATTATACCTCTCCACTGTACAGATTTTCACAGAGTGTCCAGATTTTGGCCTCATATTTTTGGTCCATTTTTCATAAAATTGTGTTTTTCTGGAAAACTAGTGGTAAATAATTAAAGAATGAAGTTATAAAATAATAGGTAGGCACTCTGCTATTGGCCCAAGGGCCTAAGTAAGCCTAGCCAACAAAGTTCCATGGCTTATGTCACCCAAGAAAGTTATTTTCCTGTGCCCATATGGAGCAGAGCCACAGAAGGGGTCATCAGGGTGCATTTCCTATTTCAAATCTACCCATCAAGATTTTTCTTGAAGAATGCTAATGAGGAACTTTGCTTGACATTTAAGTTTCAGACTTCATACCCTTCACAAAATTCATGCTAATGCAAAACCTGTTGTTCTATCAACTTTCTAAGTTTGTTAGAGCAATATTTAAAAACTGTTCCTATTTTTGGGCCTATGCCCCACTTTTATTTATGGCTCTGCCCAGACTTCTTGCTCTAACAGGTTGAGAGGTATGGCACAGAAAACTAGTTTTTGTGAGAGGTTTGCTTCTATTTATAGTAAGTAGTTGCACCTCTCATATATCCTTATTCTATGGTAATAAATGGTTGTCAGTGATCATGTGTCAATTAATAGACTGTCTTGGGCTGCCCTGTGCTAGAAGGCTGACAACAGATCTATTTATTTATTTATTGCTTGCATTTGTTCATATGGGGCAGAGACAAATTTGAGAATACAATGGCTGATCTAGAAATGCTAGGTGGCTGAGTGTACAGAACTATATACTAGTCCAAATCAATGATTATCTGAAAGATGCAGAGCACAAAGATCAATGGTGTCCAAAGCAAGACAAGCTGGGCAGTATTAAAAAAGGATCTGTTCACCTTTTCTGTCACAAAGTGAGCGTGATCGCTTGCTCTTTTATGAGTCACATTTCACTCCTAGAGTGACCACACTGACAGTCACCACTACTTGTGGAGTTTTCAAGGCAAAGGATAGAAATGAAAGTAGGTTGTCAGGTCTTTCTTTCATGTCACACAGACACGCACTCACAACTAAAGGCAATTTAGAGTCCCTGATCCACGATATTGCGTGACTTTGGAATGTAACAGGAAATTATAAGAGTAATCAAAGAGACAGCAATTGCTATCCACAGGGTTTTCAAGGCAAAGGGGGCAAACTGAAATAGGTTGTCAGGTTTTCCTTCCATATCACACATGCACATACTCACACCAATGAGTAATTTAGAGTCCCGATCAGCCTCACTGCATGACTTTGAAATGTTGAAGGAAACCAGTGCACCTGGGAGAAGTGCACATAACTACAGGGAGGACCTGCAGACTCTGGGAACCTCAACATAAAAATGAACCAGAGAACCTTTTGCTGTGAGGTGACAGTTCTACCTGTTGAGCTGCTCTGAGCTAAACTCTGATATTTTGTCCTAAATAAGGCATGTCCACTTTGGTCAGTCTAATTATCCAACATGAAAAAAAGTGTGCATGTCTTTATGGAGGTAACCCAGTCAAGGTGCACTGATTGTTTAAACCACAAGACAGTAGTCATTAATTCAAGTTCATTTCTGTAAGAAGAAAGACTGTACCCTGATTACATTACGCTACCATATATTTACTGGATTGCACTACCTTTTCCACTATTTCCATTTTTCAAATTCTGTAACTGTGGTGATTGTTTTGCTGAAGCTACTTTAGAACCTCTGTGTGAGTAAACAAATAAAAAAATGACAGAAATGTATTCAGACTAATTCTGTTACACCACAACATTCAGATGTTGCTATATGAGACATGAAAGAAAGCAGATGGAAAGAAAATGTTGAAAAACAGAATCATATTTAAGATCAAAAGTCCTCAGACCCAAAGAAACCAAGTGCATTGTTGATAATTTTGCAGCAGTACAGAAAGAGATTGCAAGAACTTACCCATCAAGCTGTGAATGCTGTCAACAAATAAAAGTCTAATTCATTTGTAAGATTTTTTTTTTTTTGGCTAACAGTATATAAAAATCAAAGGGCATTGTCAAACCTGTTTAGAATGAAAAAAAAGTCAGTTGAAAAACACACACAGGATACATGTAATCCATTAATCTTAATCTCTAATTCTTCTATTGGAATCAGTATCATTAGCCTGTCTCTTAAATGCAAACCAGATAGTTAATTTAATTTAGTCATTGGCAAAAGTAACCCAAATAACCCAAAAGCCGTGAGACAAAGCATCTTCTGTGACCTAAGAATATCATAATATCTTTAAGGATTAACTGTTAGCATACTTAGACATACCCAATTAGACCATGAAAATTAAGATGGCTGAATGAGAACTGAATGGAAGAAGGGAATGGTCTACCCCATATTTTACACCACGCAGAACTGTAAGGGTTGATGAAATCCTAATCAGAGCATGAAAATTCAGATGCAGCAGTGAGAAAACAAAGGAAGGAGGAATGATTTATGCCACATTTGTCAGCATGTACAACTACAGTATGTATGTGCTAAAAATGTTTTTGTTTGTTTGTTTTTACTTAGAGAACGATAATAGCACAATCTGTACACTGGGGATTAAACCACTATTTCTATAAGAGAAACAGAAATTTTGAAAGCAGATCAAATGAAAGAAGAATTTTAAACATATAAAAAGCAGTTAAACTACGAGAAGAAGCAAATGTACTTCTGTTTTAATTGTAATACATGGGTATATATAGAGGTAAACAGTTGTTTATGCATGTAGGGAC
This sequence comes from Protopterus annectens, assembly GCF_019279795.1. Lineage (NCBI taxonomy): Eukaryota > Metazoa > Chordata > Ceratodontiformes > Protopteridae > Protopterus > Protopterus annectens. The sequence goes on along the minus strand of NC_056733.1, from coordinate 1,892,746,469 downwards.
AGGAAACAACTTAAGTTTGTTGAATTAAGCATGTGTAACTATTAATACTGCATAGATGATGGAATGAAGACATCATGCCTCCTGTGTTAAAAAAAGAATAGAGAAGAAATGGGGAACACAGATACAAGAACATGTCAGGGACTTGAGATTTGTTTAGGTCTTTACAATAAGCTCAGCCTTAGGTTCGTCACTGGGAGACTACTTGGAATTGATGTGTGTTTCAAGGACTTCAGGATAAATGCATGTGGCCTGTTACCTGTGGCTAGAAGCTGTGCCTTAAAACATTGATACTTGCCTGTACTGAAGTGCTCAGCCTTATAACTTATGATACTGTTTCTTATTCTTTTAGTGAAGAGGTATTCCAATCTGACTTAAAGGAGACCGTGTTGATTTCCTGTCAGAAAGATATTTAATTTATATCTTTTTTCTCAAATATTTTTTTTATTTTCAATTAAATTTACATAATATTTTTAAATATAATTTTAAACAACTATATCCAATATTTACAATAGCCTGACTTTCAATTATATACACTGTATGTTATTAAATGTAGAATTAACAGATCAGTTATCATAGATACAATATTGATTATTGCAGAGTGTCCAACAAAGATATAACTTTCTTCCAAGGATTATTTACCAATGGCCTGGGATAGATTCATAGTTCTTTAATTTTTATTTCCATCAATGCAGTTGTCTTCAGTAAAGTGTAGAATTCTTACAAGGTCGGGGGTGTATTTGAATTCCACCTTGTGGTTACGCGTTTCCTAGCTATAGCAAGTATTCTCCATAACAAATACATATTTGTCTTATTCATGTAGGGACCTTCATTTACATTTAGAATTATCAATACTTTAGTTAAGGTAAAGGATTCATTAAATAAAGCTTGTAAAAATGATTGATTCCATTCCAATATAATTTAATTTTATTATATTCATGAAAAATATGAATCCAGTCTGCTTTATTTGACTTTTCACACCTCCAGCAAAAACATTTGTAGTATTACTGATCTTTTTAATTCTGTCTGGTGTTAAAAATGCTCTATGTAAGTATTTCCAGTTAAATATTTTCCAGTACTGTGTGTTAGAGGTGTAATTAACTGATAGTAAGATGTTACTTTTAATTTCTTCTGTTAACTGCAGTGACTGGCCTTTTCTTAAGAACTGCCAGTATGATGGTTTGGGAATTGTTTTATATGTTATTAACTCTTTATATAGATTTGAAAGGGAATTTTTCTTTTCACAACTATTATATATAAATTCATATAGAAAACTTATTAGATTTGGAATATCTTTAAATGAGGAATTATTAATTAATCTGCATAAATCTTGAGTGTACATTAGAATGGTTTGTAAGGTTAACCAGTCCTGTGTTGGAATATCGTAAGCAGTTTTTATCATATGTATATCTAAAACATTTAATTTATTTACACATTGAAACCAGCATAAGAATCCATTTTATTCCCAGGAGGTTATTGTTTCCCTATATGTTTTGTGAGGAAAGTTCTTAGTGATGGTAAATGGGGTTAAAAGGTCAAACCAAAGTTTTAGATCTATGTTTGCATTGATACGTTTCCTAAGGGAATTGATGTAATGATTAATCAGTGTTGTTTTAGAAGGTTTTGTTATATTATATTGTATACTTATACACAGTATGTACCAGGGTTTGTTTGATTTGTCTACTATTAATTTTTTTAACAGATTAAATTAATTTGTTACTATAGCCATTGTTAATTCTTTCCAGTTGCCAAAATAATTTGGGTTTATCCAGTCTATTGTAGTTTTAAGCACAGATGCTTTTATATATGTTTCTATTTCTGGGAAATTCAATCCTCCTTGTTTCCAGGGTCTAATGTGATGAGTTAGAGCAACTCTATTCTTTTTGGGATACCATAAACATTTTATTAAACATGAGTTTATTTCTTTAAGAATGCATCTTTCAGGAATTAACTGTATTGCTAATGCTACTTATAGTATTTTTGGCAATAAGACCATTTTTATTAATTGCAATCTGTCTTCAAAAGTTAATAATTATGTTCATCTTTTCTATATTTTTTATTGTTTCAATAATGTTTTTATAATTTATTAATATTGTTTTGTTTATATTTTTGCATAACACTATTCCTAAATAATTTAGCGTGAGTTCTTGTTTTCCTATGATGGATTTATCTGTAAGTAGTAGTTCTTTGTTCTTATTTAAAAATAGAAATTTTGATTTTGATCTATTAAAGTGTAGACCTGAAATCTTATAAAATTTCTCCATTACTTCTTCTAGCTCTCCTAATGACTCTCTGGAGTTTGATAGGGTTAATAAAATATCAGCAAAAAGCATTATTTTAGATATGTACTGGTCATAGACTTCTATCCCTTTTATTCTTGGATTATTGCGTATTATTTCTGCAAGTATTTCTATATTCAAAGCAAGTATAATAGGAGAAAGGGGGCATCCTTGTTTAGTACCTTTTGTGAAAGGACCTAATTTAATGTAGGCTAAGTTATTAATATATATATTTTTTAGTAATAAGATGAAGGGAGGAGGAAATTCAAATAATGCTAAAGTTTTAACTAGATATTCCCAGTTGAGCGAATCAAAGGCTTTTTCTATTTCTAATCCGATTACAAGTGTTTCTCTATCTTGTTTATTCACATAATCTATAAGAGTAAGTATCATTTTAATATTATCATGTATGTGCCTGTTATATAAAAATCCATTTTGATCATTATTAATTGTCTTTGAAAGTGGGCTTTTCATTCTGCTAACTAGGATTGGCATGAATATTTTGTAATCATTATTCAGTAATGATATAAGGTCTGTATGAGGTGCAAAGGTCTGATGGTTTATTATCTTTTAGAATTGATGTTATGAGAGAATATTTCCATGAGGGTGGAATTTTTGCTTCTGACTGGAATTCTAGCAAAGTTTTATGACAAAGGGAGATTACTGTTGAAGGGAAGAGTTTGTAAATTTCCGTAATTATACCATCTATCCCTGGAGCTTTATTAGATTTACTTTCTTTTATCTTGTCAACAATTTCTTTGTAGGATATACGTTTTTGTAGGTCTAGTTTTAAGTTTTCGGGATTTTTTTTATATTGATAATGTTTGTATCTAAGTTTATTTGGTTGGTATGTAAATCTTCTTTTTTGAAGTGTTCCATATAATGGAACCAAAATGCTTCAAGGATGTCTCCTATATCTGATGCTTTTTTCCCTTTCTTTTCATGATATATACTACTAATGTTATTTGCTTTAGATTGTATTTTAATTCTTGTAGATACGTTATGTAGATATCTGGGGGACATGGCTAATTCATTTATTTTTAATTTTTCCAAGGCTAGACAAGTTTTGTGTGTTAGAATTTCATTATATTTTTTATTTAATTCCTCTATTTCTTTTTTGACTTCTGGACAATTCTGAATTTATTTAGATTTTGCTGTCAAGAGTCTGGTTTGCAAGTCTAATGATTCAGATTCCCACTCTCTAATGTTGTTTTTGGACCAGCTAAGGGTCTTACCAAATAAATATGCTTTCAATGAGTCCCAAACCATGACTCTACTGATTTCTGTTGTATTATTAATTTCAAGAAATAATTGTAGTTCTGACAACATCCAGGGTCTGAATTCTTTAATTTTTGTGATATATGATGGAATCCTAGTTGAGAGGATTAAAGGTTTAAACTCTATTTGGAGCTTCATTATCAGAGAGTCATGATCTGAGAAGGGGTATGGAGCTATTGAAGAGTTGAGGATTTTTGCTTGTAAATCTTGAACTATGAATAATTTGTCTATTCTGGTTTGTGTTCCAAATCTATGGTCTTTATGGGAAAATAATAAGGATTTATCATCTTTTACTTTAAAAGTGTCAATTAAGTGAAATGAATCGATCCATTTTTTAAGGATTTTGAAATAGTTGCTATGCAAAAAGTCTTATTGGTGATTTCAGAAGCTTCTAAGGTTCAATTAAAGTCTCCTCCCAGTATAAGATTTCCTTTATAATTGTTGGAAATAAAATCTAGGTGTTTTTTTAACTGTTTCTGTTCCAATTCCTGGGAACCAATATAGATTAGCTAAGGTCCATACTCTGTTATTAAATTTAATTATAACAAATGCTAGTAGACCTTCTTTGTCTTCATATTTATAAATAACTTTTGGAGTGATTATGTTTTTCTTTCAGAGAATTGATACTCCTTTTGTCTTTGTTCTATAGGAGGATTGAGCTAAGACTGTATAGTCCTTAGGGCTCCAAATAAAGCTATCATTAGTCTTAAAATGCATTTCCTGGAGAAATACTACTTGTGCCTTATTTAGATTTAAATATTTTAGTAAGTTTGATCTTTTATTTGCATTACTTAAGCCATTAGTATTTAATGATAAGAATGTTAAATCCATTTCAAGTTATTGTTGGAAGAAACTTTTTTTTTTTTTTTTTTTTTTTTTTGATTATAGTAGTTATACCATATTCTCTGATAACATTGGATGTTATTTTTATGTGTGTACACTTGGGAGTGTAATTTAATGTTCTTTCTTCTTTAAATATCAGTAGGGTAAAATTCTGGGCAGGCTTTAAAAAAGTACTTCTATAAAACATTAATTCTAAAGTATCAAATACAAGTAAATATGAATTTCCCATTAAACATGGAATGAAAGTCATTCCTAATCCAGTAGAAAAAGATCGATCGATTGGATTATCACTCATACCTTTAAATCAACTGCGCTCCATATGTTAAATTATTATCTGGAGAATTTTCTTAAAAGAGATATGAAATTCTATATTATTCTATTATTGTTTTTAATATTTTATATATCAGGATGGAATGTTAGTAGTGTAAACAATTATTATGTTGACTTAGAAAATATCCAATATTTAGTTACCCTTAAGAAATCCCAAACATATCAGATATGTCATTTTAGATAAATTAAATGCAACAGAGGAACATACACTAAATAAGCCAACAACAAATAGATTATTACTAAAATAATTTGACTATAAGGACTCTACAGGAGACAATGAGTGATTACCAATGAAATATGAACTTACTGTAGGTGGACTGTCTTCCTTTACTTTCCCACTCTTCAGCTCACCAACTTCAACTTACACTTATGAAAAGATGTGGCTTATCAGTGGTATCCTGACTCGGAGTAGAGGCATCCTACATTCTAGTGTGCAGTGCTTTTACATATTTATAGATATACAAAGTATAGTCTAAGAATGAACTATGATCCCCCTGACAATTCCCATCCTGCATAGGGCACCTCCTGCTTCCAGAATCGTTAATCCCATCAGGTATAGAATGAATGTTAAGGTACCTATATGGTAATCAAGACTTATCTTAGGTAAGTATTAATCAAATAGTATTTAGAGCATCTTAGAGAGTTCTCGGGGCAGTTAGAATACTCTTAAGGCTCTCCTCCCTTGACCAAAAACAGAGATTTCCCTTCCCTTTCTTTCTCTTGTTTTGAATCAGTACTAATAAAAGAAATTCAGCAAACATAGGTAAACAGAAATAACATTATGTAGTCCATCTTGTTCATGACTCGCAATCCATTAAACAAGTCAGTGACTAATATCACTTTAGTAAACATTATAAAGACAAATTAGAAATAATTTCCTAGCTCTTTAAATTTTCTGATAAAGCAAAAAGTTAACAATAAGCTATTTTAATTAAAAGTATAAAGCATTTCAGTGTTTCCTTGCATGTATACATTTCTACGTATATTGTATTGTCAATAGCTGTCTTTGAAATCTGTACAATACTTCACTTCTTCAAATCATTCCTTTTTCAATTCAGGTTTTGTTTTGTCAAAACGGCAACAATATTTCAAGGGCACAATTAATATTTAGACTGATGTTTCAAATAAATAACTTGCCACTTGCCAATTGAGTTAGTTTAGAATGTATGATTAGTGCAAATATAGCATGTTGCAAAAATAATATGTACTTTTTCGTGTGCTCTAGATACTGTCATATGCAAGTGACATATATAATGCAGCATATATAGAGCAGATAGTTTATGGATTCAGGTTGTTAAAGTAAATTATGCTTATTAATCAGGCAGTTTCATTTAAATTCACTAGTAATTTGGGGACATTCCAGTTGAGTTTCCAGGAATGTGTAGTCCAATGTGAGTAAATGAGTCCACTTTTCCTCATAAACATATGTCACAATTCATTAAACTAAGCAGAGTCTAACATCTATCTAATAATCATTATAAAGACAAAGACTAGTAATTTCCTAGCTCTTCAAACTTTCTGATATCACAAAATGTTGACAGTAAGCTATTTTAACTGGAAGACTAAAACATTTCAATACTTCCTTGTGAATTTATATTTTTACTTTTACTGTAGTGTCAAGAACTGTCTTTGAAATCTATGCATTACTTTACTTCTTTCAAATCATTCATTTTACAGTAAAGATTATATTTTGTCAAAATGTCAGTAGCATTTCAAGGGCACATTTAATATTTAAACTGATATTTTAAATGAATAGCCATCAGTTACCAAGTGAGTTTGTACTGAGTGTGAGGTAACTGCAAAGATAACATGTTGCAAAAAGTAATATGTATCTTTTCATGTGCTCTAGAGACTGACAATTTCAAGTGACATATAAAATGTAACCTTTACAGTGCAGACAGCTTGTGAAATCAGCATGTTAAAGTGAGTAATACTTCTTAATCAAGCATCTACATTTCAGTGCACGTGCAGTTTGGAAACATTTCAGTTGTGTTTCCAAGAATATGTAATCCTGTGAGGATAAATCATAAAATATTTACATATAATTCTATTATGTATTTATTTTACCTTGTTTAGGTTGTTTTTCATTTTAATAACTAAACAACATAACTTTTTCTTATTATTTATTATCTGTGAGCCTAAATGCAATTCGCAGATTCACAGAGTCCTTAGAAACTGCAGCAATTGTTTACTATTGCTATGGCAACACAAATAGAATGTGAAGAAAGCTTCACTTCTCTTAACCAACAGTACATTCTCCCTCCTTTTATTTTTATGTATTTGTTAATACTAAAAGGAAATAATTCAAAGGACATATGTACATGAATGGAACATTTCAGACCCCAGTCCCAATAAGCATAACAGTGGCTATCATTAATCTAATAAATATTGTAATAACAATTAATTATGTTCACTATTTCGGTACTTTTCCGTTATCGGGGCAACACTGTAAATGCGGTAGCTGGCGCTTGCAATTTTCTCACAGCTGTTACCTTCCGTATGCCTGGTACATTACTCTGAATTTCAGCAGCCTATCGTAGTGGTGGCATGTGCAAAGCTCTTCAGTTTACTTCTCTTGAGCTAGTGCCCTCATTGGGTAATCAATCGGCCATTGGTCCCAGCCTGGATTGTTTGTAATGAAATCGCTTTGATGTTGTGATTCACGTGCCGAGAAACTCAAATGTATGTCATTATTTACTGACTTCAGTCAGTGAAAAAACCACAAATTTGATGTGGAACACACCAGAAATATGGAAAAAATCTGGACAGTTGAGAGGTATGAAACGCCATTTGTAGCTTGAAAAAGTCTACACTGTAATATGACGTATGTACACACACAAAAGAATATTACTTCCCAATAAGGCTGTCGATATTAAAATCATTTCCCGAGTATAATCTGGCTAGCATATATCACTTATCTTCAATAAAATCTGTCTCATTTTTTTTTGGGGGGGGGGTCACGCAAAAAGCGATGCTTACACTGTCACACAGCTTGATTCCTGAGGCACAAGTCTGAGGACTGTGACCTCTGGCTGTACAGTCCTTCAGGATCTATGTAAATAGCAGAACTGTTATTGTATGTGGACAGCCTACCACATTGTCAAACAGCAGCATGGAAGCCGAACTTTTGGCAACATCAGAGACCCAATAACGGAAAAGTAAAAAAAAAAAGAAAAAAAAGCACACAGAAAAGTGATGCAGCTTTATCGGGGCAACACCATAAATGTGCTAGCTGGCGATCAGAACCCGTGCTAACAGCTGCGCAAAAATTACAAACGCCAACTACCGCATTTATAGTGTTGCCCCGATAAGAGAAAAGTACTACTATTTCAATTAGTCTACCTTAAAACTAGATTATTTTAGACTATTATTTATCTATGTATAGACAGAGAGTTATTAAATATATACAGACTATATTAGTATAGTAAATAGATAATTTAGAAAGGGAGACAAGATGCATTTTAAATAAATAATGAGAAAGGAGAGAAGAGAGAGAAAATTAAGAGAAAATACACATATACTATGTATGTTGATTTACAGTATAAATATTTTATGTGCTATATAACTGTGAAAGAAAAGTATCCTGTTTTACATACCTGAGGTAATGTGAAAACTCTCATG